>NC_052508.1:56276360-56445340 GCF_014356525.2 Nilaparvata lugens | reverse complement strand
TTACTATAGATATTCTCGGAGAAACACTTAAAAATAACGCCTGCGGTTTGTACAGCACATAGAAAATTTCAATATAAATTTGTGAAATTTTTCTTAACTGTCGGGTGGAAAGCAAACCAATTGTATTAATTTGCAATCACTTTATAATTCACAGTATAAAGATGTATTGATGATGTTGATTGAGCACACAAGTGATATAGGTCTGAGAATATCTATAAATATTTTTGGAATGCTTGTTCGTACTAAATTTACTAATAGATATTCTCGGAGAGCACACTTGACCAAAAAAAAGCAACGCCGCAGGTTTGTACAGCACATAGAAGAAGAGGAATTTTAGAAATTGGAAATTCTTCTTCTTCTAAACTGTCGGGTGGAAAGCAACCGGATTCACTTTAATCTGACAGTAGAAAGGGAAATTATTTTTCCAACAGGGGAAATTATTTTTCCCTTTTTCCCTCGAAAAAGAAGGAAATTATTTTTCCCTCACTGAGAGAGAGAGGGAAAGATCACTCTCTCTTCTCCTCCCCTCTCATCCTCACTGGGAGAGGGGAGATAGTAAGGAGAGGGGAGAGGGTGAGGGAGAGGGAGAAGGAGAAGGAAGGGGAGGAGAGAAGGAGAGGAGAGGGAGAGGGAGAGGGAGAGGTGAGAAGGAGAGGGAGAAGGAGAGGGGGAGGGAGAAGGAGAGGGTGAAGGAGAGGGAGAGGGGGAGGAGATTCATCTTTCAAAAACGAATGCCCAAAATTGTTTGCGGATGGAGTTTTGGTTGACGAGCCTGTACAGGTTGCAGAATGCTTCAATGAGCACTTCAACAGGAAATCCAAAGCACATAGGTGCAACTTAGAGGACATTAAAGAGTACCTACAAGCATTCAGACAACATAGAATAGACAATAATAGGGGTATTAGACAGTTCAGATTTCAACCATTATCGGAAGGGCAAGTTCTCAGCATAATGACAGGCTTAAAAAATAAGAGTTCAGTGGGGTGGGATGGCATTCCTATATTTATCATTAAAAAGTCATGTAATCTCATACTTAAGCCTCTAACATACTTGATTAATCTCTCTTTTGATACTGGACATTTTCCTGACTTGTTGAAATACGCTGTTTGAAACCTTTGTACAAGAAGGGGGATAAGAATGATGTTGCTAATTTTAGACCAGTAGCTCTGCTCTCATCTTCTCGAAAGTTTTGAACGGGCTTCTCATACTCAGCTCAATAATTTTTTTGAAAAATCCTCTCTTTTTGCAAGTCACAGTTTGGATTTAGAAAGGGCAGATCCATTGAAGATGCTGTTTCGGAATTAACCAGGGGACACTTAAGGCTAGGATGACTCTGAACAGGCTCTGGGTATTTTCTGTGACTTGTCGGGAGCTTTTGATATGTTCAACATGATCTTCTATTGCACAAATTGAATATTATGGTGTAAATGGGAAAGAATACTCTTGGTTCCAGTCATATTTATCGGGGAGGTTCCATAGAGTGTCAATATCTGTTGGTAATGAAACATGCAGCTCTTCTTGGTTACCTATGTCTCAGGGAGTACCGCAGGGTTCAATATTGGGTCCCCTCTTATACTGGTCTATGTTAATGACATCGAGAGTCACGTCAATTTCAACTCTCTCTTTTTGCGGACGACACTACAGCTTAATCACCAGTAGGAACAGTGAATGTTTGATAAGAGAGGCTGAGAGGTGTCTTGCTGAATTAGATTCGTGGTTTGTTCAGAATAGTCTTAGTTTGAACGCAAAAAAACTAAAGTAATTCCCTTCAGTAGAGACTATAAAAGTTTTGGATATAACTTGAATACGCAAAGTAGAGTTGAAACTTCTGATTCCACGACATTCTTGGGTCTGATGATGGAGAGTGATTCAAAGTGGAAGCTTCATATTTCTCATGTCACTGGTAAATTGAATAGAGCCTTGCGCAAAAATTTTTCCTTATTTCTCGGTAATTGCGCAAAAAAACCCGTCAGTAATCCCAGTATTAGGCTACTGAATACGACGAATATTCTAGTCCATAATTTAACGAATCGAATGACATATGATAGATTTTTTTCCGATTAATGGTTACAGAGATAATTGACTTCCAGTTTGCTGTTTACTATGTCTAAGAGAGTCAGCCGCGCCGTTCCGCGTCGATTGTTTCCCCTTCCACAGCGTCAAATCGAATCGCAAATACTTAACAATATACATCAATGGATTTGCAATGAGAGTGGCTACATTAATTATTTGGCTCATTTTCCTTTGAAACTACTTGTTTCGAAGTTAATCGAAGAAAACAAAAAAATCAAATTGCAAACCCCCAAAATTTTTACATATATATTATTTTATCAAGAAAACTGTAAATTTTATTGGAAAAATGAATATAACCAATATTGTAGTCCATAATGTAACGAATCGAATGGCATATAACAGAACTGTTTCTGATCTATGGTTACAGAGATAATGATTTCCGTGTTTACCTGCATTTTTCATTTTAGGGGGTTGGGGCGGAAAGCCCAGGGGATTTCTTGGGACTTTGGGAGATGACCCTCTGGGGGGGTTTTATCGATGGTGGGAAATTCAGCTTTTATTTAATTTTCGGATCGAAACTGCTTTTTTGGACCTTCATTGACTGGGCTAATTGTCTCAATCATTCTCCACACTAACACTATTTCCTTCCTCCACCTCAACACCCGACACTTCCCTTTCTTCATCATTCTCTTCCTCTTCCACTTCTATCATTTCCTATTCCTTTCTCTCATCAAATCATTCAGTAACAAAGATTCCGCACCCTCTTACTCCTACAACCACCTACTCATCCTTCATCTCCTCCGTCTCTTTCTTTTCATATTTTTCCTTCTTCTTCTACTTCACATTTTTCTCCCTTTCACCTCATTCTCCTCCTTCTCCTCAGTCAACGCCTGCTTCTCATTTCCCCCTTTTCCTCGTTCTCCTCTTTCTCTTTCTTTTCCACCTTCTCCTTTTTCTCTTCCTTCTCCTCATCTCCTTCTTATTTTCCTCCTTCTTCTCCTTCTTTTTCTTTTTTTCTTCTTCTTCTTTTCCTTCTTCTCTTCTTCTCTTCTTCTTCTTCTTCTTCTTCTTCTTCTTCTTCTTCTTCTTCTTCTTTTCTTCTTATTTTCTTCTTCTTCTTCTTCTTCTTCGTCTTCTCCTTGTTCTATATCACCTCCTTCCACTCTACTATTTCTACGTCTTCTTCTCCTAATCGTTGTCCCTTTTCCACCTCTTCCTCATTCTCCTCTCTCTTCATCATCTTCTCTTTCTTGCCCTTCACCACTCTTTCGTCCTCTACCTTCCGCTTCTCCATTTCCTCCTTCTCCTGAATCACTGCCTACTTTTCTTTTCCTTCGGAACCTCCCATTTCTCCATCACTTTCTCCTTCGGAACCTCTCATTTCTCCATCACTTTCTCCTTCTTCTTCACCCTCTCCTCCTTCTCACTGTTCTCTTCTTTTTTCACCTACTTCACCACCATCTCCTCTTTCTCCTCATCCTTTTTCTCCTCCCATAATTCCTTCTCCTCCTTCTTTTTCTACTTCAATTTTTTCTCATCCTTGTTTTATTTCACCTCCTCCCACTTCTCCCACTCCTACTATCCCTGTCTTCTTCTACTCGTTGTTGACCTTCTTTCCTCCTCTTCCCCCTTCTCATTTCCCTCCTTTTCCTTCACATCTTCTCATTTCCCTCTTCTTCTCTCTCTTGTCCCTCACCTTCCGCTTCTTCGTCCCCTCCTTCTCCTCCATCATCGCCTTCTTTCCTTCAACTTTTTCTCCTTATTCTAATCCTCCTATCCCTTCATTCCTTCCTCCTCCTACTCCCACTCCTACTCCTACTCCTCCTCCTCCTCCTCCTCCTACTCCTACTCCTCCACCCCTCCTCCTCCCCTCCACCTCCTCCTCCACCTCATCCTCCTCCTCTTCCCCTCCTCCACTTATTCCCCGCCGACCCATCCTCCTTCACCTCCTAAAGCAGCTCTCTAATCATTCACACCTCCACCTCCACTTAGGTGATGTCCATGTAATCACTGTGAGTCATATTTAGCAATGGGTGAACACTGCTAATGTCTGCCATTCTCGTGGAATGTTGACGAGAATTGGATAATAACTGAGTAATGATAGGTGCTGCAATGCAATAATATGTCGCATTAGGAATAAATAGGAATTAGGTTATTATTGAATCTGTTGTAGCCAGTTTGTATTATCGAATGATATTTAGTTTCATACAGTCATACATTATTATACGATCCTGAAAATAACGTTGATTGACCGAGCGAAGTGAGGTCTACGATTCAAGTCGACGGTTTAGCATTTCTCTTAATGTTTAAATGTTTGAATGTTTGAATGTTTGAATGTTTGAATGTTTGAATGTTGAATGTTTGAAGTTTGAATGTTTGAATGTTTGAATGTTTGAATGTTTGAATGTTTGAATTTTGAATGTTTGAATGTTTGAATGTTTGAATGTTTGAATGTTTGAATGTTTGAATGTTTGAATGTTTGAAGTTTGAATGTTTGAATGTTTAAATGTTTAAATGATCAGCTGACAAATGATTATACAGATGTGTGGAGAAGCCTGTCTATTGCTGTATTTCCATAAGGTCTATAGTTTTAATCAGGTACTTGTCGATGAGAGTACTGCGTGAGGTCTACTGTTCACAGAACTACTAGTGTATTATCGAATCAATATCAATGATTCATAGAAGATTCCCGTATCATCATAATGTGATGAAATCAACGTTAATAGGAATTAGATATTATTGTACCTCTTGTAGCCTACTTGTATTATCAAACTATACTTTCCAACAGCCAGTCATACATTATTATACGATCCTAAACAAAACGTTAATGTATTATCGAATCAATATCAATATTATTCATAGAGGATTCCCGTATCATCATGGAATCATTTCTGAATAACTCCACTGATCGTGTTGTACACTACTTCAGTAAACAAAGCCATAGTGCATTCTGGTGACGTCAGCACAGGTAGGACTACTAATCACCTCCTACACCAATAAAAACACTAGCTGATATAGATCAGCTGAAATCAACAAATGTAAGTTAGTGTTTTTTATTGGCGTAGGAGGTGGTGAGTAGCCCTACCTGTGCAGCTGACGTCATCAGAATGCACTATGGCTTTGTTTACGGAGGTCGTTTTGTACCCACGACCAGAGAAATTATTATTATAACACTAGGCGTCGAGCGCTGGAAGTGGAAGACGCTGAATATGATCGTTGTTTGGACTTGATGTTTTTCTTGCTTGCCCATCAGCTTTTCATTTTTTGAGAAAATACAGCTTTTCTATCTTCCTTTCTTCACTCCATCTTGTTCCAACTCTTGGAGCTTCCACCTTTGGAATAATTCCCCATGCATTTGCTTTTGCTTAAAAATCATTTCGATTGGTGATTTCATTATCAGTAAATTTTGGCAAAAGTAGATCTTCTTCAATGTTTTCAACGTTCCATTGACAAGCGAAGCTACATATTCTACCATATTTTGTTATACATGTACAATTTTTGTATTTTGTACATGTGTACTGTATTTGTAATGATTTCTGTGAATAAACTCAATTTGATTTGATTTATTCTGTGATTAGAAAGCCTCATGATATGAGTTCTATTTTGTACCATATTGAAATACTGCAGCTGAGATATAGTGCAACTACATGATTGTTTGCATGGTAGAGTTTTCCCTCAACATTTCAATACACATAGTTCCTACTTTCATATGGGAAACTCAATCTTCCTCTTCCTGGATCATTTATTGTTGTATATAGGGAAATATATTCACCATTTCTCTTTTATACTGCACCGCTCCTATCTTTACGAGTGTCATGACCTGGAAAAGTTCAGGTATGTTTTCTGTAGGAAATATTACTTTTCTTACCTGGAGCCAGAATTCTTTGCCTCCGCATAAGTTTGCGTTCACGATAAGAGCGGAAGAAAAAGCGAATCGAGATTCGACCGTTAAGAGTGTTATGGGGGAGTTTGGGTTGGCTGTAAACGGGCAGATAACCATAAATAGCGGTAGTTTTGGTGTCCCAGGCCGCATGTCCAACGACTCTATCTAGGCCAACAAATCCAGCTTTTCATCTTCGCTAAATCTCGGTTCTCCGATATTCTGTAATGGTATGCTCTTCTCCCCTTGTATCAGAAAACTTTTTTCCGAGTTTTCAAAAAAAGCAGAACGTGGAAATTTCAATGTAGTACACGCGTGGGCGTCCCAGAGGTTTTCTTTCCGTTCTGCAGATGAAAGTAAAATGAAATATTCTGAGTTTGATATCAACTGATTCGAGTTCCAGACTCTCTATTTCAGATGTAGCATTGATAATGTCTGCCATTCTCGTGGAATGTTGACGAGAATTGGATAATAACTGAGTAATGATAGGTGCTGCAATGCAATAATATGTCGCATTAGGAATAAATAGGAATTAGGTTATTATTGAATCTGTTGTAGCCAGTTTGTATTATCGAATGATATTTAGTTTCATACAGTCATACATTATTATACGATCCTGAAAATAACGTTGATTGACCGAGCGAAGTGAGGTCTACGATTCAAGTCGACGGTTTAGCATTTCTCTTAATGTTTAAATGTTTGAATGTTTGAATGTTTGAATGTTTGAATGTTTGAATGTTTGAATGTTTGAATGTTTGAATGTTTGAATGTTTGAATGTTTGAATGTTTGAATGTTTGAATGTTGAATGTTTGAATGTTTGAATGTTTGAATGTTTGAATGTTTGAATGTTTGAATGTTTGAATGTTTGAATGTTTGAATGTTTGAATGTTTAAATGTTTAAATGATCAGCTGACAAATGATTATACAGATGTGTGGAGAAGCCAGTCTATTGCTGTATTTCCATAAGGTCTATAGTTTTAATCAGGTACTTGTCGATGAGAGTACTGCGTGAGGTCTACTGTTCACAGAACTACTAGTGTATTATCGAATCAATATCAATGATTCATAGAAGATTCCCGTATCATCATAATGTGATGAAATCAACGTTAATAGGAATTAGATATTATTGTACCTCTTGTAGCCTACTTGTATTATCAAACTATACTTTCCAACAGCCAGTCATACATTATTATACGATCCTAAACAAAACGTTAATGTATTATCGAATCAATATCAATATTATTCATAGAGGATTCCCGTATCATCATGGAATCATTTTCTGAATAACTCCACTGATCGTGTTGTACACTACTTCAGTAAACAAAGCCATAGTGCATTCTGGTGACGTCAGCACAGGTAGGACTACTAATCACCTCCTACACCAATAAAAACACTAGCTGATATAGATCAGCTGAAATCAACAAATGTAAGTTAGTGTTTTTTATTGGCGTAGGAGGTGGTGAGTAGCCCTACCTGTGCAGCTGACGTCATCAGAATGCACTATGGCTTTGTTTACGGAGGTCGTTTTGTACCCACGACCAGAGAAATTATTATTATAACACTAGGCGTCGAGCGCTGGAAGTGGAAGACGCTGAATATGATCGTTGTTTGGACTTGATGTTTTCTTGCTTGCCATCAGCTTTTCATTTTTGAGAAAATACAGCTTTTCTATCTTCCTTTCTTCACTCCATCTTGTTCCAACTCTTGGAGCTTCCACCTTTGGAATAATTCCCCATGCATTTGCTTTTGCTTAAAAATCATTTCGATTGGTGATTTCATTATCAGTAAATTTTGGCAAAAGTAGATCTTCTTCAATGTTTTCAACGTTCCATTGACAAGCGAAGCTACATATTCTACCATATTTTGTTATACATGTACAATTTTTGTATTTTGTACATGTGTACTGTATTTGTAATGATTTCTGTGAATAAACTCAATTTGATTTGATTTATTCTGTGATTAGAAAGCCTCATGATATGAGTTCTATTTTGTACCATATTGAAATACTGCAGCTGAGATATAGTGCAACTACATGATTGTTTGCATGGTAGAGTTTCCCTCAACATTTCAATACACATAGTTCCTACTTTCATATGGGAAACTCAATCTTCCTCTTCCTGGATCATTTATTGTTGTATATAGGGAAATATATTCACCATTTCTCTTTTATACTGCACCGCTCCTATCTTTACGAGTGTCATGACCTGGAAAAGTTCAGGTATGTTTTCTGTAGGAAATATTACTTTTCTTACCTGGAGCCAGAATTCTTTGCCTCCGCATAAGTTTGCGTTCACGATAAGAGCGGAAGAAAAAGCGAATCGAGATTCGACCGTTAAGAGTGTTATGGGGAGTTTGGGTTGGCTGTAAACGGGCAGATAACCATAAATAGCGGTAGTTTTGGTGTCCCAGGCCGCATGTCCAACGACTCTATCTAGGCCAACAAATCCAGCTTTTCATCTTCGCTAAATCTCGGTTCTCCGATATTCTGTAATGGTATGCTCTTCTCCCCTTGTATCAGAAAACTTTTTTCCGAGTTTTCAAAAAAAGCAGAACGTGGAAATTTCAATGTAGTACACGCGTGGGCGTCCCAGAGGTTTTTCTTTCCGTTCTGCAGATGAAAGTAAAATGAAATATTCTGAGTTTGATATCAACTGATTCGAGTTCCAGACTCTCTATTTCAGATGTAGCATTGATAACATTATAATAGATGATAATTCGACTAAGTCACTGTCAATGTTGTAGATAAGTTCCATAATGGAATAAAAACATACATATATATTTTGTTTGGTCACGAAACCATGGTCCTGTACCAAATAAAACGGCAGAATTTGACAATATATGTTTGTTTTCATTTAATAATAGATGATAGTAGTTATGTCTCCAAGTTTGTCTCCTTGTTATTCGGGGATTCCGAAAGATTAATAAATTCACACTGTAAATTGGAATGTAATCTCTCACATCTTCATAGCTCTATTCGCCTGAATATGTGACTGATGTAGTTCTAAAACAATCTTATAATTTCCATTTAGATCTATTTTAACCTATATGAAGAAGAATTAAAGCTTGTACCATAGATATAAGAGATGAGAAGATGGGATAAGAAGATATCCCATGGTCTACGTTTAATAATTTGGAATATAAACGTCCTATACCATGGGATATCTCCTTATGCTATATTTTCTTAATGCTGAAAATAATCTGTTCAAGTCTCTCAACTCACCATCAGAGTTCTTTGTCTAAAACTCTCACAGATGTACAGTAGTGCGAAATCTATCTCCCATACCTCATCAACTATCACATCTTGGTTTATCTCTGTGAAAAACAGTTCAATATCCAGGATATTTAGGTTTAATTTGTAGTTTAATAATTACGCCAGCAGTCAGTCACTCAAACAGTACAGGTAAGTGTCCAGTTACAGACACTCACCTGTTACGTCATCTCTACTGATACTTGCTGTCAATCAAGTTTATTGAGCACATTGAAAAAATAGTCCAATCTTAATTCAAAAATAAATTGATAAAATCAAGGATTCGTTCATTTAATATAATCATCCCAGTTTATCCACCAATAAAACTACGTTATAAATAATAAACTCTTTTTAACATGGGAAAAAATGTAGTATTTAGAATGATCATTGTAATAATAATTATTCAACACCGTGACATAATTCATTTATTCACTGTCAGACCTATAAAAATTGGTGTATCTGGAACTCAACTACATTCTCATTCTCACTCTCTCTCTCTCTGACATGGAATGAAACATTTTATAAGCGTTAATTAATGCACAGCACAGCGTTGTTCATAACGTTTCAATTCAACAGGCTAGGTGCGAGGCAGTTGACAAATAATAATAATAAATAAAACTGGAAACAAAGAGCATCCGACGTTTGAGATGTGAATAACGCGTCAAATTGTCGGCTGGCTGTTCCGTTTAATTGCTAGCGCCTGAGTTTTTCATGGCGGTGGCGACGGAAGTGGGGGTGCGACGCCTTTTTAGAGAAAACAGTTGGCGCACATGTGCGTGCGACCGTCGCCCAATGCTCACCTGTAATTGGCGACCAAAACACGTTGTCGACGAACAAAGCAGCATGCTTCTTCTTCTTCTTCCTCTTCTCCCTCTTCTTACTCTTCTTCCTCTTCTCCTCCTCCTCCTTCTCCTCCTCCATCTTCTTCTTCTTCTTCTTCTAGTTGGTGGCTGTCGGCAGTAGCAGCAGCAGCAGCAGCAGCAGCTGAAGCAGTAGCTCGTTAATTTTGCTCACAGCTTTGCAAGGAAGGTGTAACCACCCCCTCCGGCCACCACCCTCTCCGTCACTACCCTGGCTCATTACGTGGTGCACATCAAAGATCAGCTTGCGTGCGTCAAGTGCAAGATTTTCGAATGCTCACCGTCTGCCACTAGATACAGAAAGATTTTATATAGATATATTTTATACAGATAGAATTCTATCTGGATTTTCTACGATCTTCTCACATGACAACAGATCTCATTCTCTGATTATATCACTTTGTTATCAGTTCTACTTCGAATAAATCAGTTTGGATTTCATCAAACTCTCATCTCTTTACTTTGGCATCAAACAGGATCAAAAGGCACTAATCAGCTGATTGAATCTTCTCAAAATTGTATGATCTGGCTAGGATGTGATTGTGTGATTAATTTCGTTTGGAGCAGCCTTTTAAACACTTTCATGCCAAGAGGATATATGAGCCTCTCAACTCATAAATTGGATCAATGATCAAGAGTAGTTTCTGAGATTTCTATTTTCTTCTATTCAATTTTGTATTATAGAAAAAAGGAAATGAATTTGAAATAAAAATAACATAAGATCATAGTGGATATATCAATAACTCGATTGTTTGATTATATTCACAGTTTAAATATTATATCAAAAATTGAAATTCATAATATGTCATGACAAAAATAGCAATCTAATTATTCCATTCACCTCATTTATTATCGGGAGAACAACTATGAGAATAATTGAGAAGTATATCATAATACTTATGAAGATTATTATTATCGAGTGATAAGATTAATTGAAAGAGTATTTCTGTTTGGTGTCTTAGTTCAGGGATCTCAAATAGGTCCATAGGCTCGTAGTTGGTAGAAATTTCAACGATGATTGTAATTACGATGAATAATGATAGGAAAATAACGTTGAATCGCATCCTACAATGAATTATTCAGCTTCCCATGTGTCGAAGAATATTTTTACCAGTGTAACACTAGTAACACTTTTCTCGTGTATTTGTAATTTTTATTTCCTCGATTGGAACAATCTGTGACCGTTTATTGAAACATACATGGGGTTCGTTCATTCGTAACATTTTAAATTTAATTCATCGTACTTGATTCATGATTCAATCCTGCTTAATATGAGCATTTCTGTTATCGTTTCAAGAAGCTTCTGAGTCATTCTGAGTAAGTTAACAGTTGAAAATGAAAATGTAGTCGAATGCCGGAATGACTTTCTATGCAGATGATTAGCGCTATCCTGCTCGGAATAGTGATTCTCATTTGAATCAGAATGTAATGAATGGGAGTTAAAGTATGGAACCACGTTGTGGGATGAGATTCAGCAGCGGTGGTGCATTTGCAAATCGGGTAGAGAGAGATAAACATACGGAGAGAGAGATTCGAGTCGAATGGCAAAATACGGTGACGACCACGATTTAAAAATTCAAATGCAACGCTCACTGGCTAGCTGGAATGTAAATGAGCTGGGAGAGAATGAGAGGAAGAACGATAGGTAAGGGTAGTGACGAAGAGAGAAATAGTGGGTAAGGTGAAAGTGGGAGAGAGTGAGTAGATGATAATTTATTCAAGCGGCGTTCGGCATTTGCCGGCGTGGATTGTCGCCTGAGTTGCCCACATTTCCAAAACGCTTCTTTATTTTGGCGGAATGTGTGGCTAATAGCACTTTCCATTTGGCTAATGTTGGAATTATCCAATCCGGCTAATATCCGATTCCAAAAGCTGCAAAACTCGGGATTTTCTGTAATACAAGTTAAAGCCATCTTTTTTCCAGAATAATTCGTAGATTATGGTAGGAATCGACTTTATCGCTCACATTATCTTACAAGTCCTTGAATTTCAAGACTTTGCAATAATCTTCGGCATTAGCGTTTTCAGAATTCAATGATTGTACTCCGCTTTACTTTTGTAAGATAGTTCTTATAGCACATTTTTTGGACTTTTTGTGTAGTTGAGAAGTTGATATTGTGGTAATTATTCATATTGAATGAAAAAGACTAAGAAATTGTCAAAAAACCACAGATGTATTGATACTTAGAAAGACCGGTTTCGGTTATTAGACCATTATGATAAAATCTGATAAATTATCAGAGTTTATCAGAGATTGACAATGATGTAATGAAACCAGTCTTTCTAAGTATCAATAAATCTGTGGTTCTTTGAAATTTCTTAGTCTTTTTCATTCAACATTTTTTGGATTTCCACGATGGTATTTCTATAATAGAATAGTGAGGATTAGTCCAGCGCAACCAGTGCAGTCTAAGAGAATAGATACCAGCGTAACCACGAGCTAATGGCTAATCTGATTTGAATAATTAGTAAAAAAATATCTCGAATTGATAAAATAGTGAGGATTAGTCGAGCTCAATCAGTGTCGTATAAGAGAGGGTACCAGCGTAATCACGGAGCCAACAGTCACTCCAACAGTCAACAGTCCAATTTGGATAATTGATGGAACATTATCTTGATTTATAATCCATTCCACTTGATAAACGATTTCAATCTTCTCATTGATTCACTTGAACAGGATTATGAGTGAATTCTGTTCATCAAGTTCGAAGGTAAATGGATTAAAGGTATGCATTAAATTAATTCCATTATATGATACTATTATTTACATTGGTCATATCATCATAATCATAAATCATTGCCGACTGAGAAATTCAATCATATTCTCTTGAGCAAGTGAAAGGTATCGTACTGTATCATTTGTATTGTAATGTAATAACCTTTATGCAAATTATAATAGTACTTTACGTAACAAGTCTGGTAACGATTACCGCATAAGTATGATCCTTTATGCCCGAAACGTAGTTGAGGGCAGAATTATCATACGAATGCAGTAAATACGATACCGTACACGTTACGTACAATATTGTTTGTCATACTTATCTGAGTAGAATAATATTGCTGAGAAACAGAAATCATTACCTCCTTCTGCTCGAGCTACTGCATTCTATAAACATGACCTAGCCCGTAGCGCCTAGTTCATAACAGACAGACCCTTTGAGCTCAAATTATAAGACCCTTTGACCTAAATTATAAGATTTCAGATGAGTTCTTATAACTCGAAACTCCTTAAATGAGTTCTTTAATTATTTGAGTTAGTATATTTATTACTCAGGGGCCTGTTTCATAAAAGTTACAAGTCCTGTAATACAGGAGAATCACCATTCCAATTACATGCTCAATATAGCCGATAAAATCAGCTGTTCCTATATTACAGGACTTCTAAATTTTCATGAAACAGGGGACAGATGTTATTAGGACTCAGTAGAGTCCTAACATACTCGACTGTAAAGAGAACATATTATGATCTCTTTACAGTATAGTATGAATTAACAGATTTGACAATAGGCCTACCGAATAACACAGCTCATTCGTATAACAACTGCATGCAACCTTCCTTTCTCACTGCGAAGTGGAAGGGTGATATTCGTTTCTCATCTGTCAAGTTGGGTGCTCTGCTGCTGGCAAGGCCAATAGTTCCATTGCCTCAATTTATCAACCAGAAGGGAAGACTGGCTGCTACAACATTATTGATAAGACTCGTCCGTCAATTCACTCTACAGAAATATCTCAGCGCTCAACTCGCAATATCTCATATAGAGGACGTTGCACCTGAAGTTTAATTGAGATAGCGGAATGTTGCAGGCAGGTTTAAAAACTGATCGTCTTTTTCTATGATAGAACCCCCAATAGAATTCACTTTTTCCATGAACATTCCAGAAATCAATTGAGAATCTCCATCGCATCGCTCTTTGCAGAAGTGATTTTCTTTTTGAGATGAGTTTAGTAAAAGGAAGGGGAATTGAGTAATTGTCTGTCGTTTTTTTTGGACACATTGGATTCGAGACTGGTTGTTTTGATCCATGCAGTCACTACCCATCCATTTTTGACAAGAAAACTATATTTTTTGTTCTATTTATTAAATACAGTAAACGATACAGTAGTAAACAAATTCCTAATTTTGTCTTGAATTGTCCAAATATTATGTAGGCTATGTCTATTTAAATTCATACACTACATCATCAATATGGATATAAAAATCTGAATTAAACAAACAATTTTCAATTCAGATAGATTAATCGTGATTGATATATGTGAGAATATACTAGTGAATTCAGATTATTGTTGACTGAATCTATTTCCATGCAAAATGCATGCAGGAAATGAAGTTTCCCTTCATTAGGCAGAAGCAATTCAGCAATTAACAGATAACTTATCATAAAATTTTTTCAAAGGAATGAGAGTTGCAATGAAAATGATAATGTGTAATATCCCTACCATTAATGTTGTGATAATATCGAAAAATAATCCAATCTCTGATAAATTCAATGTTTCTAAAATTGTAACTTTCAATTATTATTATTATGGCCAATCATTATGATACTGCTGTAAATTGTATTGACGTTGTTGTGACACTTTGTGTTTTTGACAATAAATGATTTGATTTGATTATCGGGAATGATCCAATGAGGTAGAATCTGCAGCAGGATCATAATATGGGTTGTCCTAATGTGATGAAATTGGATTTAGTTCTGTCAGAGTGAAGTACAAAAAGCAAATCACGCCTCATTCAATTGCAACTCACTGCCTCTCACTCACTTCTAACTGCTCCTCTCACTCGCCAATTTGGATTGTAACTCGGACGAAATTCGCGTTCAAGTTTTAATCGAATTCCAACTTTCGAATATTAGCTCCGGAGTCGTAAAGAACGAGCCAAGTTGGGCTGACAGGCCGCTTACACTTTATGTTAGGCTACATGGCGAGTCTAGCCGATGCTCAATAAAGCAGATGCAGTTCCTTTTTATTGTCCAGCTTCATCTGTCAATGTACAATATCTCAACCAATATACAACCTGATCTTCAACATACAATTTGATACAGGTCTAAACATTTTATTCAGCTTAGTTTACACGATATGATTAATGATAATAATAATAAATTATATTTTCAATAATATACAAATAAGCAATCTATTCAATAAAATGTGCATAATATTAAAAAATACAATATATGAAATTCACTACAATTATAAATAAATTGCATTTTTTCGGAAACTAACCTACTCAACTATGGGAAACCCATGTTCTAGAGAAGGTGTAGTAGTAATACATTAAATTTAGAGTGGGAGTGCGAATACATTGGGTAAGTGAGCTCACATATTGTTCGAAATTATATTTTCATTATTTTGTCCTCCAGTTGTTGTGATCAAGATTTTAATGGCGCATTTAAATTTTCTTGAGTTTTCTATTATCTTGATGTGTACAGGTAGTAAATTGTGGAGTTTTGGTGCTAGGTGGTTTAAGTGTCGTTGGAATGTTGCCATCCTAGCAACGTTCGTGATAAGTAGGCTTCTATTTGTTGTGTTGTGACAGTGGTTTCTGTTTTGAAAGCTTTCTGAGTTTTTGTGTAGTCTGCAAATAATATTTCTATGGAGTAGAGTTGTCCTGCGTCCATCACACCAGTTGTAGAGCTTGTCTGACGGATAACGAATGGCTTCTGCTTGATGATTTTTTTAATTATCAGTTTTTGAACTTTTATAAAGGGGTCGAGGTGAACGTAGTTTGTTCCTCCCCATCATACAATTCCATAGGTGAGCAAAGACTGAACTAAGGGATAGTAGACCATCTTTATGCACTTCTTTTCTATAAATGTTTTCAGAATTATGAACTTGAATATTATTTTTCTTAGCTTCTTGCAGAGGTAATCTATATGATGGTTCCAGAGAAAAGAATCTTGTATAATTCCGAGGTATTTTATTGTTGGTTTTCTGTGGACAGTGAACGCCGTGGTGTTGGGAAAGTTGACTGTTGGAAGGTCTTCTATGGGCTGTCCATGTTCTGTAGCTGAGAAAGTTGAAAAAAGGGTCTTGTCATAGTTAAGAGAAGGCAGATTCTGATTTAGCCAATGTGAGATTTTTGTAATCCAGTTTCAGATTTACTACATGTTATTGGCCACGTTGGATTGTATTGCGACTGTGTAGAATACTATATATTTTAAACAATATACAACTCACTTCATCGTCAACCCGCAATTTCATATAGGTATAACAATTTGACTCAGCTTAGTTCACATGATATGATTGTATTTCGACTGAGTAAATGATGTAGTTCCTTTTTATTATCTAGCATCATCTGTCAATGTACAACATTCGAACTTTATCTTCACCCACAATATCTTATAGGTTTAACGGTTTGACTAAGCTCAGTTTACACGATATGATTGTCTTGTGACTGAGTAAAACGCAACACAATTTATAGATGGCAGAGAATCAGATTACGTCGTTAAAATGACTCCGTCGCTAGCTTGTTAGTTTCAGAGTCCCTGGTGTGACATCAGGTAGGAAAAACGTGGGTAACCGGAAACCGGGACTGCTTTACATTCACGATCTCTCCGGTGCATCCCATGCAAATAATGCCATGATGGGGTTGTTGCATTCAATTTCTGAACTTGTCAGTTTGCTCCAGCAAAACTGTTATCAACGTTATATGTGTACAGAAAATTAACAATATAATTCCAATCAAACTTGACGTTCAAATCTTTTATATAGAATTGCTTATGTGACACATTTTTTTGTCTATGATGAAATACACGTTACAAAGTCGGTGGAAATGGTAGGACTACAGTGTTGCCGATGTTAATATTTCCAATTCCTTCTGTAGTAGCATAAACTATGCACTACATAGATTATACATTATACATAGATTATAGGATATACATAATGTGCCGGGCACTCTCTTTAATTCAGGCCTTTTCCCAAGTTATAATAGTAAATTTAATACGCAATAGACTAGAGCCATTATTGTAAGTGAGTTAGCGAAATAAATTATTTTCTCTCTCTATTATGAACGGCCATGACTTCGAGTTTCCCATGATAGATATTTAAAAATTGTGGCTCCGAGTCGTCGAGGAATGTAGATTATGGAATTATCTCTAAAACTTAGCCTTCTTGTCGCGACATAAAATGCGATAAGTTGGAAAACAGCAAGCATTGAAATTATAACAAACTACCGATTTTGCAGTTACTATTTGGTCCTAAGGCTCTAGAAGCCACGCGACGATTGGTCAAATTGATTCCATTCGCCCAATAGGAGACCTGTTTCTAAATACAGTAGTGGGGATTCCCCAGTCGAGAGACCAGATTACGTTCCGGAGGACACTTTGCTAGGAGCACTACGAGAGTAAAGATGTAGTCACTATGTTTCGCCCTTTTTGGGCAAGTTTACAAGTTTATATCATTAGTTAGTTTATTTTTATTAATGTTTAAATTTACTAGTAGTGCCATGTCCTGAAAGGTTTAATTGTGTTTCTTCATCATGTACGAATAATTGTTTCTTCAAATAACCGCTAAGGTACGTAAAATAAGGTTAAAATATAATTTAGGGAAATTAATTAATTGAAACTTCAATCAAAAGATTTTATCAACAAAGCCTGTTATTTTTCAAGTTAATAATATTGATTGAGAATAATCCTTTTGATTTTATTAGTGATGGAAGATACTTATAAATTTTTTTCTACAGAAGTATAGAAAGTTTTCAGTTACGTTACATTTGAGTTATTGTTTCTGGAGATATATTATCGTAGAGTATTGCTGAAAGTCAGGAAGATAGCCTTTAAATTGGAATGAAACTTTTAAGATTATGTTCATATTGAGTTTATGACATTTTTTAATTTATATTTTTCAGACTCTGTTTTCTTATGTCATTAAGGCTGTCGAATGATTTAGTAAATTTTTTATGATAGAAATCTTAATAGACGAAGAAGAAAGTTTTTCTTTTCCAGGAAATTAATGTTAATGAATGTTCAAATTTTAATACAATTTAAATTATTTTCTATGTGTCTACTAATTTTATTTAATTAGAGGTAAATCAAATCATAAACTCTGGAATGTTCTTTTTTAATTAAGGTTCTGAGCAGTTTTGGGCGAATGCCCGTTATTTACACTTGGATTGCGTCCTATAGTTCATAAATAATAAATAAAATAAATGTTGGCTGGCACACAAGTTTCCAACAATACTAGCCGAGCTACTATATGAAAAATTATATTTGATTTCGCAAACCAAACGAAAAATATCATATAAGTTAGCATCATTTCAATTTGAATTATTTGTGAAGAAAGATCCATTAATTCTGATAAAAAGAATCAGTAGTTTAAAGATAAAAATCTATA
Organism: Nilaparvata lugens; assembly: GCF_014356525.2. Classification (NCBI taxonomy): domain Eukaryota; kingdom Metazoa; phylum Arthropoda; class Insecta; order Hemiptera; family Delphacidae; genus Nilaparvata; species Nilaparvata lugens. Next base: position 56,427,014 of record NC_052508.1, on the reverse strand, counting down.
TAAAATGAGGATTCAAATAGAATGAGAGAATTTAATTAATTGTAATCAATAGATAACTCCTGTTTTAGCTTTTGATGAATTGTAGGAAGAGTTAGAAATTAATGCTGTAATACATTTATTTACAGCGGTTCATGTGTGTCCCCAAACCAACTTCTTGTACTACCACCCCTTTGGTTCCGCAACTTTATGTAAAACCGCTTCAAGACACCCGTTCAGACGACAGGTCTAGGGACGTAAGAGGACGTCGCCGTCAAGCCAAATTCAACCGGTAAAAGCTCACCGCCAAAAACAAGGTACTGTAACCCCGACGATAAAGCAACGTACAAACCAACGAAAGTGCAGTGTAGTGAAACAAAGGTTCATTCGAGAATGTCAATAAAAAGTGGGGATTCAAAATTATTATGAAATGGGTTATATGGGTTACTATCGACGAAATTTGGGTTCAACGGGTTTTTTCTTTCTTGAGTAATTTCATGTTGAAATTAATTGGTTATTTTATGACGGATCTTGTTTGGTTTTGTGACGTATTGCTATCTAAACGGGGATAGTAATGCGCCCCCGAATCAGATGAAGAATGTCAACAAAGTAACATGAAATTGTTGTTTCTGTTGTTCGATTTTAGTTGCCAATGTTTATTGAAACTGTTTGTATTTTTCAATTATTTCAAATTGTAGTGATTTTTTATAGTATAAACCTATTAAATCAGGCATGGCAAGATTAATTGAAGTTTTCTTGACTCTAGCCCGTTCACCTGCATGAATTAGGTATAGACTCAGGTATTTTCTAGATGTGTCGGCCTATTTCTAAATTCTAAATTTTATGCAAAATTATCTTCTCAGGCACACAACTGCGCCGACTCTGCTGTCTAGAGATATTTAAATCTCTGGAATTCAAATTTTCTAAAAAATTAAATTTTTCATAACTTACTCTAATAATACTAGATCAATTTTTCTGAGTCTATACTTAATAATTCATTCTGTGAACGTGTTAACTGTCAATATTTTGGGTTTGGAGTTGAATGAATAATTTATAGTTGCTACTCCAATTTTTCTGATGTTTAAATAATTGTAGATGAAATAGGGAAGTTGTTAAGTTCAGTAAATCCATTAAAATGAAAATCTTTTGAAGAGCTTAAAGATAAAGTTAGGTATCATTGAAGCTCAAGTTGAAAGTATTCTAAAACTTTATATTGAAATTGATTGACAAATTAAATGTTTAACGGTAGAATAAAAATTAGTAGAAGAAACTAGCATAGGTGAAAATAACTGATTCTAAGTACTGAATAAATTTTTTGCATTCTGTAATTCCGTGAATGATGATAGAAATTATTGTAATGTCAACGTACGTATTCTGGTCTCACGTCTGGTAGTTGAATATCAGTATAGTAGTAGTGAAAGTGAATATTGAGATTTTAAAGGTCAACCCAAGTAAATTAGGAAAATGCGGAAATTATTATGGGAGAATGTTTGAGGAAAATAGGAATTTTTTTTGAAGTTTAGGTAGATCGAAGGTAATCAGAGAATAAATAGGAAACTGTTTTATTAGTTATTGTTGATATGTAGTTTTGAAAAGTTGATGAGTAGTTTTAGCCTTGAGATGTTTAAACTAAATAATTGGGTATTGTAGATTAAAGTTGAAACGATAATCAAATCCTTGGAAATTTGTATAAAAATAAGTTGATTGAGATGAGGTTGTCGAGTCCCTTTATCAGTAATGTTTATTCTCGAAAAGGTGAATCAGTTTTATTATTGGAAATATTTTTTTTTTAGGTGTGATTTTTGCGGTAGGCATGCGTAGTGATAGTGTAAAGATCCGTTGTGTTGGTGACGTTTCCTGTAGACTGTGGGGAATTTTTTTTTGTTTAGTTGAGACTCAAGATTTAGAGGAGGACAAGGGGATGTCCTGCCTGTGTGTGTGTGTTGAGGTTGAATTTAGGTAATCGGCGCGAGTGTAGGTCCGTGTCCAGAGAGAACGGAGCACTGCCCGAAAGTGGTCCATGTAACAAATCAAGGAATCTAGCTGTGACTAACCTTGCAAATTTGTACAGTGGAATTGTATAATTTTAGCGAAAGGCACCGAAGATGGTGTGAGCTAAGAGTTTTTTGTATCTAGCAAACGGTCTGGTTCATTCGAGAGTTATGGGGCTCGTCAGTAGAATAACGTAAACCGAAATCTAGAATATTTAGTGAGTCTTCGTAGTGATTGTAAGGAAAACAATCAGCGTAATGCAGTTTAGGGAAGCCCAGTCAAAAGGTTCGTTAATGTTTGGTAGGAAAGTCAGCCGCAAAAACACAAGTAAAAATTGGTAAAAAAAGGGGTATTATTGAGTTTAAAGTTGCTTAGAAATTTGGTATGGTAACGAAAATTGAAGGTTTTAGACAATGAATATTTGAAGTGATTAGTTAAGGTATACAAATAAAATAACAGAAAAACTTTTCGAGTACCTAGGTAATGTTAAAATAGTTATCAGTGAAAGTAGAAATAAATATTGGAACAGTACTTAACGGGTTAAATTAAAATAGAATGCATGAACATTGAGGTTAGAGTTACTTGTTTACGTTTTGAAAAGAATTAGTCGATCTTGGATAAATCGATAATTATTAGAACCAATACTGAACGAATCAGCTGATTATTCGATCAACCCATATGACCGGTTGAATCATATAAAATTCACTCATAAAGGATATATTATGTATACTAAAGGAAGTCGATGTGTAGAAATACAAATAACTATTATTTCTGTATAAATATTTATTATAATCTAAAAAAGCATGATAAATCAAGAGTATACAAAACTCATATAAAAACTAAATGTATTATCTATTAAAATCGTATGTTACGATTTATTTATGAATTCAATTTAAGATAAACACTCCATATATTTGTATAAAAACTTCTTTTATTTAATTTTTTCTATTGTAAAGCCGAGGAAGCCCTGATTCCCAAGGCAACCAATTGTATTGAGTCTATTAAATTGAAGGCCAATCAGAGAGTAGCTTACAGAATTATTCTAGGAAGAGGCAAATTTTTCTAAAAACCTCCTTCTTCTGGCTTAAGATCCTGACCGGAGAGGATGCACATGGAGTTTAGGGTCTTTTCTTCTTCCTTTTAAAAAATTTTTAATGAATTATTAAGCCAAACCCTTTTTTAAATGTAATGTATGTTTGTTAAATGTTAATTGTTTGTGAACTCAGTGCTGTCAAGGAGTTCGTAATTGTAAAGATTCCCATAAAAATAGCTTTAATTCGAAAGAAACTTATAAAAATCTGGATCACGCGTTAGCCCAGCAGTGACGAAAAGGAGCCTACCTAATTAATTATTGGAAATAATTAATTCAATCCACGAGAACATCCAGAACTTCAGTCAGTGAGTGATAAGTCAAACCAAATGAGCTCATTTTTTCTACGTTCAGTGGGGTAATAATTAATAAAAAAGCGCTATTCCTATTAATTTGAATTAAAATTAAGAGTCACCACGTGTTGAACAATATCACATAGTTCACAAGAACATTTTATAAATTTATTTATTATATGTAGGAAGCTTACTTCCATGCACTGCCCGAATTCATATTAAAAGCCCTGAGATCTCATGTTTGAATATTAATTTATTAAATATTAATTTATTAAATATTAATTTTGTAATTGAACCAAGTATATCATATCAAACTTATAGACCGAACAGGTTTTTATTGGTAGAATTTTGTATGGATTGGAAGTCTAAGTACCAGTATTAAATATAATATATTTATGAATTTGAAACTCACTATTGTGAATATTAGCAAAGCCTGTGATAATTATTCAGATTTTAAAAGTAGATTATTTAAGTGAATTATAGATTTATCGAATATCTTATGCACATCTTTTTTGTGGGAATATATTTTGTGTTTTATGTCAGCATACAAACTTATAGAATTTTTTATTATATCCCAACTCATCTCGTGTTATATAGTTTGAGCTGTTTTGGTACCAACAAATATCTAGCAGCATTTAAAATTATTGAATCAATTATATTAACCTTATTCAAAGCACTCAATATTTATCATCCTTTGATGATATTCATTTTGTCAGCCAGAACAAGTATATTAAGAAATTATATTAATAAGGTTCCAGTTATATCATATAAGGATCCAGAGAGCTTCAAGAACTGGCGTTGTAAGTTCTAAGGAATTTTGAAAGGGTATATTGGTGAATACTTGTATTCACGACGAGCGTTTTAAGAATCAACTAGAAACAACTATAGTTGGTCCTGATTATTCTCTAGTGGTACATGGTTACTGATAATCAGTCATCAAATATTCTTTTAATTTCCTTACTGGTATTCTTCAAGAACTTCATAGAAGCAGCGGTAAGAATTATCAATACCTGGTCCTTGAACCTTATGGTGATTATTTGTACTTATAAAATTCATGTTTCTACCACTGAGCTAGAGCTGAGGTTTGAACCCAGTAATTTTGCGAGCCGGAAGGCCTTAATTTTTTGTGAATTTATTCGCAAAAGAGGGAATTTAGAGACTGCTCTTATAAATACCAGAAACATCGTATTATCTGTGAAGGAATTGCAATCCACAACCTCTCACAATAGCTTCATAGCGTGGGACTCTATCATAAGAGATAACCCCCCCAGGAGCACAACTTCACACAATGGCACCCAACCAGTGGAGCATGATGAAAAGCTTACCTACTCAATCTTACTATCAATGATTAATGAAATTATTGATAAAACTGAAAGCTGCAAGAAACATAATCTGAAGTTGTTTCGACAAGATATATCTGATGATCTATTGTAAGTTCTGGCTAAAATAATTGAGTTGCTCTTCAAATTAAAATTTTTCAAGCTGCATAAATACAGACAAACTGTATCACACGAGTTTGATAACATAATTCTCATAATAGAGAAAATTGGATGGAAATTTCCATAAAAGTTATAGTAAAAATTTTGATTTTGATCTTTGAATCTAGACATTGTATGCTGACCAGGGTTATAGGTTATTTGAGGCATTATAATACTATCGTTATTCAGGAGGATAAGACCCTAATTAAAATTTTAAGAACTATATTAGTGTAATTTGTAAGCCATATCTGTCTATGTTGATAAGCGTACCTGTAGCACTCGAAGGTCTTTTTGTAATATATGTACATGACACTTGAAACTTCAACACAACACAATTTTATCCAGACTAGGCACTATCACTGAATCCATTTTAATATTCCTGAGACTTGGCAACACACTTGGCTATTTACTCGAAGTATTCCATAATAACGTCACCATGAACCAGTCGCCGGCTAACTCGCAAATTTCCTACTTCAGCGAACATCCCCAAAACTATGTAGCCACGACACCGGCAAATCAACAGCCCCAGGACGATGCAGCGGAGACCCCACGAGAGAGAGAGGGAGGCAGCATATGCTCCATCAGTTTCGACCCGCAAAACTTAGCCCAATTGTCTTCTACGAAGATTGATAACGTCGTCGATGCGATTAATTCCGATGAGAGTCCGGATGAGGGAGTGAGGGCGTCCAACCGGTACCGGCGTCTTCGCAGATCGCCCCAAGCGCCGCCGAGGGAACGGAGAGTGCCGCCACCCAATCGCCATCCGATATCGCCAGTCAACCGCCATCCGCAACCACCAATCTAGGAAAAGGCAACACCACATTAAATTCTTCAGTCGGATATACTACAAACTTCATAGCAAATGATTCTATAAATGAATTTAAACTCTTGCTCAGCCAAGCCTTGGAGGGAGTGACTAAAAAAATACAAGAAGATATCAATGAAAACACTAAAGCCATCCAGGATAAAGCGGAGGAAAATACTAAAATCCTACAGGAAGGTATCAAAACTATGGATGAAAAATTTTCTAGCTTCAGGGAGGAAGTGAGAAATATAATAGATACAAAAATAGATACTCAATCTGCAGTTATCAAAAAGTTAGAAATTCGTATAGATGACGTCACCTGTCAAATAAATGAACGGTTAGATAACGTACCAAAGGAAGTTGAAAAACAGGTGGACGTATTGGGTAAGGAGCTGGGCACCGCTATCATGGGAACTGTCATGGGAAAGGTGTTAGAAAGTAAGGGCGAGATAGAGTCGAAAGTGGAGGAAAATAATAAGAAAATAATAGAGATAGTCAAGGAACAAAGTAACGTGCAGGCATGTATGGCAAATTTAGCGGAGGAGGGGGCAAAATCAAGTGAGAGATACAGCATATTGGAGAATGCTATAGGCGGACAGCAGTTGAAGCTAACCGGATTGTATGATGAAGTGAATACACATAAGAAAATTATGAATGATAAATGGATCGCAAATGAAGAACGAGTCTCCAGAATAGAGACACGTATAGAAAATATCCCAGTCAGTCGAGTGCAGTATACACCGAATGAAGCAGTAAACGGCACTCAACTTTTTCAAAGTCTTGGAAAATTTGATAATTCCTACCGTCATATGCAACCCAGACCATTCATAGACCAAATAAAAGCTATTCAGGAATTGATACCCACCTCTTGGTTAGTATGGCGCTTCCAACTGTCCAGTCTACTACTTGGCGAGCCGCTGATGTTTTTCCAGAGCCGGATGCGAGATATCAACAGCCTGGAGGACTTCATCTCCCAGTTCCTGCAACAGTATTGGAGTAAATGTAAACAGATGGACGCATTGTCGGAAATTATTTTACGCACTTACGATAGTAGAAATAGACAATCCTACACTGATTTTATAACAGATCTGATGAGCAGAAACTATCAGTTAGACGAATCTCTAGCTGATTCATCACTGGTCCACATCTTATCAAAAAAGCTTCCTTTCAATGTTCGTATGACACTGGCAGTATCTTCGATTTCCAGTTGTGAAGAACTGATAGAACATTTACATTCTATCCAATCAGCTACGTCTGAGCCAAACCACTTAAATAATCGAGCAAAAAATTTTAATCAACAAAATAATCATTTCAGAAAAAATTATAATAGTGAAAACTATATTGCAAACGCTGGAGCAAATGCGCAAAGTGCAAAGTACACTGAAAATAATTGCAGAAACAGATTTCAATATCAAAACAGCAAACAGTACTATAGAAAAACATATTATGATAACAGAGATCGCTTGAATAGAAATAATAAACAGAAAATAACTTTCACAAATCAGGATGTAAATTTCACAAAACAGGACGAAAATAAACAAAATAATAATAGAGTAGACACATCTTTCACAGTAGCACATACAACAAAGACAACCCAAAATCAACATGCAAATAACCACCACCAGACACACAGAAACCAACACCAAAAACCGCCACACGCCATGCACTTAAAACGCCCTGTAAACATCAATCCCTTTTGAGCCTTATATTTCCCACTGGAGAACCATCACCGCAGGAAGAGCAACCCGCCACCGAGGAACACCAGGTTATAGTAAAGGAGTTATGCAATATGGAGCAAACATGCGATCAACCCGTTTTGAATGCCACACCCGCGCATCAAGGGACCACCACCAGGCATCCGCGCACAGGACTTATGCACCCCGAGGAACCCAGGATGGAGGAACAAAAGGATGACACCAGGGAGTACCGGGAGGACAACATTCGGGATACAAGAAGCATACACCGTAAGGCCCGGAGACGGAAACGCCCGAGGCAGACACCGGACGACCGACTGCATGACCGACTACAGGAGAAAAGAGGCATGCACCGCAAGGCCCGGAGGCGGAAAGTCAGGCGGAAGAAAAAGAAGTACCGCGCGCGACGATACCAGCCGCATGCACGTTTCAAACGCCCGAGGAGGATTCCGGACCAAAACCAGGATGGAGGACCGGAGATCGACAGCATGCATCCGCGGCACATTCGCTTTAAAGCAGAAGATCGGCGATGTGACCGGAAGAATGGGCTAAAGAAATGTGATAAAAACGGACCTAATAAATGGATTAAAAATGGAGCTGCTTACGAAACAAATATGGAAACATGCATGGATGATAACAATAATTAGATTACTTGTGGGAACTAATGAAGACTGGAAAGTGTTTAAGAAGAGTGAGAGAAATAAGGAGTTATATTAATAAAATGAAAGTACCTGACTATTATATGTTGAGAGATTATATTGTTAAAGAAATGATAATGTTCTGATATATGTATACTATTTGTTATGACTGTGATATGGATAAAAGACTGTGTTGTGGATAGGATGAAAAATATTGTATTATTATTACTAAATGAAACTACTATTGATGAGTGGAAAGGTTATGTTGTGAGAAACACGGTAAATGCATTGATTTATTTTGTGAGTATTATTATATTTATGGCTGCGATATCAATTAAGGAAAATATCATTAAAGCACTGATGAATGAGGGCGTGTCTTATGTTGAGAGAATCAGTTCTAAAATTTTCAAAGCTAATCTGAAACTCAGAACGATTCAAAATACACCAAGTAAATACTCTAGGCTAGCCAGGATAAGAGAGCTGATGGAGAACCGGTCGTCAAAACCGCCAGATTATTTACAGAATCAAAGCCCATGCCTCTAATCTCAAGCCGTATTATCGAGACAATAAGCGATAAGAAATAAACAATAATATTTGGATTCATGGACCTACCTGTCAACAAATATGTACCAAACAAACACCAGACAACACACTTATTTCGCAGACGAGTATTCATTTCGACCAGTATACCTGAAAATAAAGAAAGAACAAATTTAGAAACCATTTTTAACACCTTTCTTACTAATGAAACAGGTGAATAAATAACTTCTAATGTTAAAAGCCAACTTACCTTCATGTAGCAGGAAGAAACATCAAGATGGCGACAAGTGACAAACCGAAGCCAACGTAAACCAGCTGTACACTACGAAAACCAGAGTAGTCAATGCCTATTAAATCATCAAAGTTGATACCCCAAATAAGAAGATCAAGTGTCATATAAATGTGAATTGCATGTAGAGATATTATAAAGATATTATATTATTATTATTTATGTATAAACTATTAAGAAAATCACTAAAATTATCCGCCAAATGATCAAACCGCATAGTTACCACCAAAAGCATTAATCCCAAGTCTCAATGTATTAGAGGAATAAGAAGTTCTTGTTGATAAAACCTACCAAAGATTATCCTTAAAAATATCCATTATATGAAAACAAAGCCCAATTTCTGCAAGAGAATGAAATGAAAATGTACAAGTCACTGTTCTATGTTGAGGGAGAAAAAATATTATATTCTGCAAGTCGGAGAATTACCAGTTTGTTAGGTTGGCAATGATTTTGCACCAACATTCAAATGTGCTTCTGGCCTGAGGGCAGAGCGTGGATTAGAAAAAAGATTTATATTATGTATGGAGGAGGAGATAGTTTATATTGTGTATTGTGTGTAGAAGGAGATTGGCCGATGTAAGGCGTATGTATTTGAATTGAATTTATTTATTGTTGTATATGTTGTTGAATTGTTAGGAGGTAGGATTCTCAGTAGAGTTATTAGCAGACTTTGTAACATGTATGATTTCTGATCCAAAACCAACTGGATCATAAAATTTATATTATATTCTCGAATTGTCGTTTTAAATCAGAAATCAGAGGGCGTTTTGTGTCACGTGGTAATTTGAAACCACCAAATCTTTCTAAATGAGCCAATAAAATGTAATAGAACTATAAAATTGGAAAGAAGGTTAGACCTATCTAAAGAGTAAATCAACTCAAATCAAGTATTATTAGCGGTTAGGAGTAATAGCATTATCAACAACGATAAGAAAACATGTATTATTGTGATTTAATAATTATGAGAACCCATTGGTAAGATCAAAAAATTATAAAGCGGCATAATTATTATTGGCGGATTACAAAAAAATAAAATAAAATGCATGAACATTGAGGTTAGAGTTACTTGTTTACGTTTTGAAAAGAATTAGTCGATCTTGGATAAATCGATAATTATTAGAACCAATACTGAACGAATCAGCTGATTATTCGATCAACCCATATGACCGGTTGAATCATATAAAATTCACTCATAAAGGATATATTATGTATACTAAAGGAAGTCGATGTGTAGAAATACAAATAACTATTATTTCTGTATAAATATTTATTATAATCTAAAAAAGCATGATAAATCAAGAGTATACAAAACTCATATAAAAACTAAATGTATTATCTATTAAAATCGTATGTTACGATTTATTTATGAATTCAATTTAAGATAAACACTCCATATATTTGTATAAAAACTTCTTTTATTTAATTTTTTCTATTGTAAAGCCGAGGAAGCCCTGATTCCCAAGGCAACCAATTGTATTGAGTCTATTAAATTGAAGGCCAATCAGAGAGTAGCTTACAGAATTATTCTAGGAAGAGGCAAATTTTTCTAAAAACCTCCTTCTTCTGGCTTAAGATCCTGACCGGAGAGGATGCACATGGAGTTTAGGGTCTTTTCTTCTTCCTTTTAAAAAATTTTTAATGAATTATTAAGCCAAACCCTTTTTTAAATGTAATGTATGTTTGTTGAATGTTAATTGTTTGTGAACTCAGTGCTGTCAAGGAGTTCGTAATTGTAAAGATTCCCATAAAAATAGCTTTAATTCGAAAGAAACTTATAAAAATCTGGATCACGCGTTAGCCCAGCAGTGACGAAAAGGAGCCTACCTAATTAATTATTGGAAATAATTAATTCAATCCACGAGAACATCCAGAACTTCAGTCAGTGAGTGATAAGTCAAACCAAATGAGCTCATTTTTTCTACGTTCAGTGGGGTAATAATTAATAAAAAAGCGCTATTCCTATTAATTGAATTAAAATTAAGAGTCACCACGTGTTGAACAATATCACATAGTTCACAAGAACATTTTATAAATTTATTTATTATATGTAGGAAGCTTACTTCCATGCACTGCCCGAATTCATATTAAAAGCCCTGAGATCTCATGTTTGAATATTAATTTATTAAATATTAATTTTGTAATTGAACCAAGTATATCATATCAAACTTATAGACCGAACAGGTTTTTATTGGTAGAATTTTGTATTGATTGGAAGTCTAAGTACCAGTATTAAATATAATATATTTATGAATTTGAAACTCATTATTGTGAATATTAGCAAAGCCTGTGATAATTATTCAGATTTTAAAAGTAGATTATTTAAGTGAATTATAGATTTATCGAATATCTTATGCACATCTTTTTTGTGGGAATATATTTTGTGTTTTATGTCAGCATACAAACTTATAGAATTTTTTATTATATCCCAATTCATCTCGTGTTATATAGTTGAGCTGTTTTGGTACCAACAAATATCTAGCAGCATTTAAAATTATTGAATCAATTATATTAACCTTATTCAAAGCACTCAATATTTATCATCCTTTGATGATATTCATTTTGTCAGCCAGAACAAGTATATTAAGAAATTATATTAATAAGGTTCCAGTTATATCATATAAGGATCCAGAGAGCTTCAAGAACTGGCGTTGTAAGTTCTAAGGAATTTTGAAAGGGTATATTGGTGAATACTTGTATTCACGACGAGCGTTTTAAGAATCAACTAGAAACAACTATAGTTGGTCCTGATTATTCTCTAGTGGTACATGGTTACTGATAATCAGTCATCAAATATTCTTTTAATTTCCTTACTGGTATTCTTCAAGAACTTCATAGAAGCAGCGGTAAGAATTATCAATACCTGGTCCTTGAACCTTATGGTGATTATTTGTACTTATAAAATTCATGTTTCTACCACTGAGCTAGAGCTGAGGTTTGAACCCAGTAATTTTGCGAGCCGGAAGGCCTTAATTTTTTGTGGATTTATTCGCAAAAGAGGGAATTTAGAGACTGCTCTTATAAATACCAGAAACATCGTATTTTCTGTGAAGGAATTGCAATCCACAACCTCTCACAATAGCTTCATAGCGTGGGACTCTATCATAAGAGATAACCCCCCCAGGAGCACAACTTCACAACTTTAATATTATTAAATCATGACTTGAGAATTATTCTTCCAATGTTGAGAGAAAATGTCACGTACTTTGAGTTTTGCGATAAATAATAGCTTGGCACTCGATCATAGTTTTGTTTTGACTAGCGTTCTGTCGTAGAGGTTTCCTACTGGAATATTACAAAGAAAAGTATTTTTTCTCATGATTGTGGAATGCAAAATCGCGCTTGTGTCATATAGCTCTCGCGTTGATCTAATAATGCAATTTCAATCATTGTTATCTTTGAATCGTAGTCGATGTAGAATAGTATTGCCTACTGAATTGCTTTATATTGTTAAAAATATGTTGCACTCTCAACTCTATAGTAATGATAGTTAGATTTCAATACATTCAGCAGAGTGAAAAAGGTTTCATCCTTTACTATTATGATCAACGTACTTCATATTTTACAACAGCAGATTAACATAGGACCAATTAAAACTATGATGTCTTTTAAACGTTTTCCCTTGTTAGAGTTTGCCAAGAAAATAACCAAGGGACTCAATAAAGTGATTGAAGTATTCAAGATTATTATACTCGGTCTGTCTTTAGTACCTTCTTAAAAAGTGGACACGTCCATATTGTTTTGTCCTGACTCTTGCCACAGTTTTAAAGACTCTTGCCACAAATCTCAATTAGTTATACATTTTGCTGAATTTCGGAATGATTAAAGAGATTTCTTTTGAAGAGGGCCCGCTTCAAATTGGATCCTACTATCAATCCAGAAATTCGACTCTCCAAATCATACAGAATGCCTCTATGGTAACATATCCTGATTAGATTTCTTTTTGCGTGTTTCACACCAGAAGGAAGGGGAGTGTGCCGGGCACTCTCTTTAATTCAGGCCTTTTCCCAAGTTATAATAGTAAATTTAATACGCAATAGACTAGAGCCATTATTGTAAGTGAGTTAGCGAAATAAATTATTTTCTCTCTCTATTATGAACGGCCATGACTTCGAGTTTCCCATGATAGATATTTAAAAATTGTGGCTCCGAGTCGTCGAGGAATGTAGATTATGGAATTATCTCTAAAACTTAGCCTTCTTGTCGCGACATAAAATGCAATAAGTTGGAAAACAGCAAGCATTGAAATTATAACAAACTACCGATTTTGCAGTTACTATTTGGTCCTAAGGCTCTAGAAGCCACGCGACGATTGGTCAAATTGATTCCATTCGCCCAATAGGAGACCTGTTTCTAAATACAGTAGTGGGGATTCCCCAGTCGAGAGACCAGATTACGTTCCGGAGGACACTTTGCTAGGAGCACTACGAGAGTAAAGATGTAGTCACTATGTTTCGCCCTTTTTGGGCAAGTTTACAAGTTTATATCATTAGTTAGTTTTATTTTTATTAATGTTTAAATTTACTAGTAGTGCCATGTCCTGAAAGGTTTAATTGTGTTTCTTCATCATGTACGAATAATTGTTTCTTCAAATAACCGCTAAGGTACGTAAAAAAGGTTAAAATATAATTTAGGGAAATTAATTAATTGAAACTTCAATCAAAAGATTTTATCAACAAAGCCTGTTATTTTCAAGTTATAATATTGATTGAGAATAATCCTTTTGATTTTATTAGTGATGGAAGATACTTATAAATTTTTTTCTACAGAAGTATAGAAAGTTTTCAGTTACGTTACATTTGAGTTATTGTTTCTGGAGATATATATCGTAGAGTATTGCTGAAAGTCAGGAAGATAGCCTTAAATTGGAATGAAACTTTTAAGATTATGTTCATATTGAGTTTATGACATTTTTTAATTTATATTTTTCAGACTCTGTTTTCTTATGTCATTAAGGCTGTCGAATGATTTAGTAAATTTTTTATGATAGAAATCTTAATAGACGAAGAAGAAAGTTTTTCTTTTCCAGGAAATTAATGTTAATGAATGTTCAAATTTTAATACAATTTAAATTATTTCTATGTGTCTACTAATTTTATTTAATTAGAGGTAATCAAATCATAAACTCTGGAATGTTCTTTTTTAATTAAGGTTCTGAGCAGTTTTGGGCGAATGCCCGTTATTTACACTTGGATTGCGTCCTATAGTTCATAAATAATAAATAAAATAAATTTTCAATAATATACAAATAAGCAATCTATTCAATAAAATGTACATAATATTAAAAAATACAATATATGAAATTTACTACAATTATAAATAAATTGCATTTTTTCGGAAACTAACCTACTCAACCATGGGAAACCCATGTTCTAGAGAAGGTGTAGTAGTGATACATTAAATTTAGAGTGGGAGTGCGGATACATTGGGTAAGTGAGCTCACATATTGTTCGAAATTATATTTTCATTATTTTGTCCTCCAGTTGTTGTGATCAAGATTTTAATGGCGCATTTAAATTTTCTTGAGTTTTCTATTATCTTGATGTGTACAGGTAGTAAATTGTGGAGTTTTGGTGCTAGGTGGTTTAAGGGTCGTTGGAATGTTGTCATCCTAGCAACGTTCGTGATAAGTAGGCTTCTATTTGTTGTGTTGTGACAGTGGTTTCTGTTTTGAAAGCTTTCTGAGTTTTTGTGTAGTCTGCAAATAATATTTCTATGGAGTAGAGTTGTCCTGCGTCCATCACACCAGTTGTAGAGCTTGTCTGACGGATAACGAAATGGCTTCTGCTTGATGATTTTTTTAATTATCAGTTTTTGAACTTTTATAAAGGGGTCGAGGTGAACGTAGTTTGTTCCTCCCCATCATACAATTCCATAGGTGAGCAAAGACTGAACTAAGGGATAGTAGACCATCTTTATGCACTTCTTTTCTATAAATGTTTTCAGAATTATGAACTTGAATATTATTTTTCTTAGCTTCTTGCAGAGGTAATCTATATGATGGTTCCAGAGAAAAGAATCTTGTATAATTCCGAGGTATTTTATTGTTGGTTTTCTGTGGATAGTGAACGCCGTGGTGTTGGGAAAGTCGACTGTTGGAAGGTTTTCTGTGGGCTGTCCATGTTCTGTAGCTGAGAAAGTTGAAAAAGGGTCTTGTCATAGTTAAGAGAAGGCAGATTCTGATTTAGCCAATGTGAGATTTTTGTAATCCAGTTTCAGATTTACTACATGTTATTGGCCACGTTGGATTGTATTGCGACTGTGTAGAATACTATATATTTTAAACAATATACAACTCACTTCATCTTCAACCCGCAATATCATATAGGTATAACAATTTGACTCAGCTCAGTTCACATGATATGATTGTATTGCGACTGAGTAAATGATGTAGTTCCTTTTTATTATCTAGCATCATCTGTCAATGTACAACATTCGAACTTTATCTTCACCCACAATATCTTATAGGTTTAACGGTTTGACTAAGCTCAGTTTACACGATATGATTGTCTTGTGACTGAGTAAAACGCAACACAATTTATAGATGGCAGAGAATCAGATTACGTCGTTAAAATGACTCCGTCGCTAGCTTGTTAGTTTCAGAGTCCCTGGTGTGACATCAGGTAGGAAAAACGTGGGTAACCGGAAACCGGGACTGCTTTACATTCACGTTCTCTCCGGTGCATCCCATGCAAATAATGCCATGATGGGGTTGTTGCATTCAATTTCTGAACTTGTCAGTTTGCTCCAGCAAAACTGTTATCAACGTTATATGTGTACAGAAAATTAACAATATCATTCCAATCAAACTTGACGTTCAAATCTTTTATATAGAATTGCTTATGTGACACATTTTTTTGTCTATGATGACATACACGTTACAAAGTCGTTGGAAATGGTAGGACTACAGTGTTGCCGATGTTAATATTTCCAATGCCTTCTGTAGTAGCATAAACTATGCACTACATAGATTATACATTATACATAGATTATAGAATATACATAATGTATATTATGATCTGATATTGATTTTCGATTCTTTTAAAAAATGATTAATCATATTTTTATCGTATAAAAAATATTTTTCAATCATTCAATTATAGATTTTCATGATTGATATCCAAGTATTTTGGCAATTCGTTATATTTCTCATTGTCTGAGATCAACTGGCAACGTTGCCAGCAGAGCTGGAAAAGAATAGAGCTATCTGCTTTGTCTAATCACAGACGAGGATAGCAACATCAATTTTTGACCGAGCGAAGTGAGGTCTAAGATTCAAGTCGATGGTTTGGCATTTCTCTTTATGTTTATATTTATATTAAACGCAGCAATAGATTTTCATGAAATTTGACAGGTATGATCCTTTTTGAATTTTGCGTCGATATATATATATATAGGGTTTTTTGAAATTACGCATTTTAAGGATAATACAAAAGGAAAAGGAGTCTCCTTCTAACGCCAATATTACCGTGAAAATGAGACTATAGAATATTATTCATCATAAATCAGCTATCGAGTTGATAATTAATTGCATACAATAGCGCATGCAATATTAATATCTCAATTTAACTTAGTAAAAAATCAGCAGCTGTGTGGACTATTAATTGCATGCCTCATTGAATGCACTATTAAACTAGAAGTTATGTGAACAGTAGACCTCGCACTCAGTAAGTTACATTGACCTGTTGTTATGTTTTCTCAAAAATTAATAAATAATTTATCAATTTAAAATGTCTAGACCTAAATAAACATAGAGCTTTCTGTCCTATTGTACCGTGACGTGTCGTCTCGTAATGTGAGTGTGAGCGCTGTTATCAGGTCTGGCTGCAACTGTCTACAACGTTGATGGAAAGATACATTTTCAAGATGTTCGATGTTTTTCAACGGGTAGTATTATAGTCCACTGGACAGCTGATTTATGATGGATAATTCTAAAGTCTGATTTTTACGGTAATATTGGCGTTCAAATGGGACTTCTTCTCCTTTGAATTATCCTTAAAATGCAAAATTTCAAAAAACCGTATGTATACGTCGACGCGAAATTCAAAAAGGAACATACCTGTTGTGATTTACCAATGATCGTACAGCCCTCAAAATACAGAATAAATTTGTTCATAGGCTAGTACAAGAACGGAATAGCTTCTATCACCGTAGAAACATATAATCTTATCTGAGGTCGATAGACGATTGTTATCTAACTTACCAGGCAAGAAATGAATAAATCTGTAATTGTATGCCTTCCAAAAAATTAGTCAATGGAAAAAACCATATATGTTTATATGCCAATGGATTAGAACAGTAAAGTTATATTTGAAGGTTAGTTTCGAAATGAAAACATAACCCCGAAACAAACCAAGGCTAGCTCATTAACAAGCAGCAAATTGAGAAGGCAGTTCAACTAAACATCGATCAAAGAAATAATATATTATTAAATTTTTTCATTTTTATACTTTCGTTTCTAGGCCAAATAAGCCCGAATATTTATTTATTTAAACTACAAAGAAAAATGTACTTGTTAAAAATATATGAACAAATTGATATTCTAGCGTATAAAAAACAATATAAACAAAACAAATAGAAAGAAATATTTATTTATTATGATATTCGTTATTGTTATAAACATATATATCCTTGTCTACTGTATCTTATACTAGCATGTCTATGTTCTATAATCATTAGCTGTTCATTGAAGCCAATTTAAAAGCATATCATCATAGACGAATTCTATTATTTATGTATTATTATAATTATAAAAAACTATATGATAATTTGGAACAACTTCAAATCAGGAATTTCACCATATTTTTAAAGCTTTAAAGTTGGACACAGTGACACCACCCATTCGGCGTATTGGTTACGTCACAGAATCGGACCAATCCCGAATTAATATGTAAATTTGGCAAGATAAAATTTGGAGGAGAAATTGAAGTGAAAATTGGAAGAGGAAGACTCGAGGCCATTTTGCAAGGATCATCGGTAGGATGCAGACCTAGTCCACGTACCTAATTGTTTAAAAGCTTTAATTTCTGTTTCATGTAACTTAATCTTCGTTTTTCTGTTTTTTAAAAAGTTGTTCCAAAGTTCCTATAATAATTGTGATATTAAGATTTTAAATTTCATTCAAATAAACCCTGAAATTATATCAGTGAAGTCTGTTCAACATTTTTCGCCACGTGGAAGGACCCAGCCGGAACGATCTATTCTACGGCCGAATATATTTCGAAAAAACCAAAAAACGGAAACAAAAGTCTGCGTAAGTTGTTCGAATATATAAAAGGGGATCCCCATAAATCTGCGAAAACTGTACAGCGTATAAATTCGTCCATTTGGAAAAGTCATGACTATAGTTTTAAGGGTACAAAATTTATCATAATTAAATTTTATAGTATTAAATAAATTTAACTGTCCACGCTGTACTTAGCTAAAAGGTCTATTTTCCTTAGGCAAAACCACACCCTGAGAATAATTTCAATTATTAATTTATTCTATTTTCTGAATCACTATTTCATATTAACTTGTTTTTTCTTGTTGAACTAGTTCAGTTTATGACCCTTTCCTAAGGGCTATTATCCATTTTATTTTGTTTAATTGAAGAGCACCGAACTTTCTATATAATATTTATAAATTAAAGATTCAAATCTGCTATCAACCAATATTTATTTTGTATCTATTGAAAATTATTATTCACATAATCTGTTCATTAATTTGTTCCATATTTGCTGTAACAGTTTATCTCTCAGAATATATCCATATTACCGTTTTGTTAAACTGGGTTTACTTCATTTTACCTCCAAATTCGTTCTTTCTCGGCCGACACACATTGGTCATTCAGGACACGTCCTGTTTTGCAATAGCCAGACAGTAGCGAGTATAGTATCTATCATTAGACTATTATCTATTCTGGTGGTAAGTGGTGGTCGTTTTTCTTATCAAGTAATAAATTCTGTTATTGGGAGTATCCCACAGAATCAAATAGTAAATCGACTCCCACCGGCCTGCTACACCGAGGTGAAGTGAATCCCGCATCATCAGCCGATCAACGTTGAAAAGAGAGGTAATAGATCGTATAGACAACGTTAGAATTAAACTCGGTACTCGAAATATTACTATTTTGGTCCAGCACTTCGCTACATAACCTATAGTATTATCAGAGACCTGGTTCGCATGGATTTGCCATTCTATCTGTTGTTTCATGCGGTCTAATATCTTTCCAAATTACGGCACAAGTACTGGATTCTGGATATATTGGTCATCACTTGGAGAAAAGGTTCACTCCAAAGTTACTATCTCTGTTTGATCATAGTGACAACAGGATTTATTTTCAGCAGATTCAAGTTGCACTGTATTTTATTATTAAAGTGAATTTAATCCACCTCACTATATTATAGCCACCTACCATATTAAGTTAGAGTCTCCGGTCCCTTACTTCGGCTACCTTTGTAGACCGACAAACCCTCTGTTGAGCAAATTAACTTTTTCAATCCGTCCCATCCATATACTAGTCATTCTGCTTCGATACATCGATTTAAGTGATATCGACAATTCGATTAAACAAAGATCAACCAATCTAACCTACAAATATCTATCATTGAATCATAACCTCAAATATTACAACCGTTTAACTATTCTATTTAATCAGACTATTCTAATCATAAATTACTTGTTCATTTTGCGTCCTCTTCTTTCTACGGAACAAAACAGTGGGGCATTAAACGTTGAGAAATATTGCCCATAGTTTATGATTGTAGTTTTGGTTTAATTGTTAAAAGTTTATAATTATCAATTTTAGTGCATGTTCATGCCCCTCCCAGGAGCAGAACTTGACACTGTCAAATTTCATGAAAATTTATTGCTGCGCTTCGCTGTAAATGCAGAACATAAATATAAACAAAATATAAAGAGAAATGCAAAATCGTCGACTTGAATCTTAGACCTCACTTATCTCGGTCAATGAATTATTGATTGCATGCAATAACGCATGCAATCAATAACAATAATAACATAGTATTGTCTCTCGACCCTTTTCTGCTTTGAACCCGAGCTGACCAGTTATGTCTTGAAGGAGATTAGCTTTTGATGTTAGCGTTTTTGATACACCAACCCCAACACCCATTAGCCATTTTCACACCGATATTTAGCCGACACGTCATAAAGACAGGATTTACTATGATGAACAGTATAAGAGGAGACTGTGATTTATAACTGCGCGAGGTCTACTGTTCACAGAACTACTAGTTATCAGGTGCTGACTTAATAATGTGCTGACTTAACTCATTATCAATCTGTTTTGACGAATTTTCAAGGTGAGTAGCGGGTTGCCTACTCTACCCCGTGTCATCTATGAATTCCAAAGGTGAGTAGCGGGTTGCCTACTCATCCCCTTCAACAATTTTTTTTCATTTTCCAAAATAGTTTCCTACTCTTTAAACTAGTGACCCTCTGGGTTGCAGAACTCGCTCAAGAACTTGTTTTTCAAGAAACTGTACCAGATAATTGATATAGATTACTTAAGACAAACGCTCTTGGTAGCAGACAGACTTCTGCAGTGTTCTGGAGACGGACAGAGAAAACATTTTCCCAAACTGTTCGAATGTTGCAACGCACTCTGACGTTCGTCTGTTTCCTGCTGTGTGCGTTTGACTTGAGGATATTTATGTTCAGATTTGCTTGTTCTAGAATGAAAGTTTGGGAATTCAAACAAAACCGTAATAATTACCTTGACCAACTTCAACATATTTAAATATAATGTGGCTCTGTTCAAATAATTCATATAAGGAACGAGTATTCCAACCATCCATAAAGTTGGTCCTATAACATTACCATGTAACAAGCTGATTTCGGGGAATTTTGATACATTCTCAAATCAAATCACGAGAATTTCAATAATAAATCAATAAAACCAAGCTTATTTCATTGAAAATGAGACGCAGTCATATCAAATTAACATTTTGACTCATGAAAGGAACCGATCTGTTCAACATTTACCAAATTTTGCTCTGATTTTTAACGTCTGATTTGAATTTGATGAGCGATTTGAATGAATGATTTCATCCTTCAGAGAAGTGGTATCTTCTTCACCACTCGCTCTTTTTCAAGCGTTCTCTCTCTGCAGCCCTGCACCCCTATTTTCCATCTTTTTATCACTTGTCCTTCTTTCTCTCTCTGCTGTCTTCGATCCCCTATTTTCCATCCTCTTCTCTCAGAGTGCGACTGCAAAAGGAATATAGTAATATCGGATTTGGCGGGTTGTTTGCTCTGGATTATTCATCTCACGTTCGACTCCAATGTTAGATAACCAACTGCCGCTGTACACTGCACTATACCGTGTGCTATACGTATGCTATACTGTTATACTGCTAAACTGCATACGCCAGACGAATTTATTGCGAATTTCTCGCACTCAATCATGATCTCGTAAACAGTTGTACGTGCATTGTGTGTTGCATCCATTGAGTAGTCCTATACGCTCGTCATAATTTCCAGACATTTGGAAAATATTTTTCTCAGCCATTGAAGGTGATTAATGGGAAATTTTGTATTAAAAACATCATATCAATGTATTGTGTACACGTCCAAGGGCTTAGACTTGAGCTACATGAGTTGTTTAATATGATTTTTCCAGCTTTGCTCATTGATAAATCTGACTGTTCCATTGTCTTTATGTTTCTTCAACATCGTAATCCAACATCGTGACATTGGAACAAATATTATAGTAAGTGCCATACCATCTCGCTCCGATTCACCTTCTATCAATGACGACATCTGCTTCACCAACACGGCTATTCTAAATAGAACAATCAAATATAAAGGAAATTCATCAATTAAATACAGTGATGTGAGCAGTACACTGGTGCGTCATCATTTCACGAGCAAAGGACTTCATTACAAAAATTCGACCAAGAGAGTACTGGGAAAGACTATGAGTGACTATGTAAATAATAACTATAAGCAGAGTTTAGGGTGTGGTTTATGTGATTGTTCCGTGACCATCACGAATGAGGTTAGTATTGTTGGCCCTGAATCACCTGTAGAGCCAATCCTTAGAGTCACACCTAATCCTGTTACTCCCATTCAGTTCCAGCAGCCATCCTCTCTCATAGAATTTCAAAATCATGTGACCCAGTCTCCCTCTCAAATTCTCCTTTCTGAAAGAAAAATAGTTGTGAATAATCATCAAGGCGCAAAGAAAACAAGAAAAACAAAACTAAAAAACTGGTACACACCGCAATTAGCGAAAATGAAAAACACAGTATTGTTATATTTAGATATTTCAAGGAGAGATAATACTGATGAAGCTAGGAAGGCATATTTAGATATTAGAAGATCATATAAGCAGTTAATTAATAGAGCTAAGAAAACATATAACATTTCTAAAATTGAGTCTACTAGTAATAAGTGCAAAGCCGCATGGAAAATAATAAAATCTGTTCAGGAAGAGGCTCGAAAAGATCCAATTCCATTCACACCCAATGAAATTAATAAGTTTTTCTTGGACTCAGTGATGGATGTTCATGATAAGATTGACTGGCCCAATTTAACAGCAATTAATTTATTGGAGCAAAACTTCAATTTCCCTCTTAACCAGGATAAGCCCAAATTCTCATTTCACAAAGTCTCCACACGTGAAGTGCTTGATATAGTACTTAGTTTCAAAGCTTCATCCAGTGTTGATATTTACGGCTTTTCAAGTAATCTATTGAAGAAAATTATTCATCATATTATAAATCCATTCACACATTGTATAAATAGATGCCTGAGAGATGGAGTTTTTCCTGAAGTGCTAAAAGTTTCCAGAATTGTACCTGTCTATAAGAAGGGGCCTAAAGATATTCCAGGTAGCTATCGTCCCATCTCATTGGTGCCATGTTTTTCAAAAGTCCTTGAGACCATAATGCATAGGCAGTTATATGAATATCTTCAAGAGCACAATATTATAAGTAATGCTCAGAATGGATTTGTTAAGGGTAGGTCAACTACTGGAGCCATGGATGCTCCTGTCAAGAATATTCTGAGCGCTTTCGAAAATAAAGAGTATGCTCAGGTGACCTTTTGTGACCTGAGCAAAGCTTTTGATTGTGTTGTGCACTCTCTCTTACTGGATAAATTGAAATTTTATGGCGTTTGTGGAGCAGATCTTAGCTTATTTAAAACTTATCTTGTGGGACGTAGACAAGTGGTGTGTATTGGAGATAACAGATCAGATGTAGCATGTGTAAAATTCGGTGTCCCACAGGGATCAGTTCTCGGGCCATTGCTTTTCATTCTTATGATAAATGACCTTCCTGCTGTTCTAAATTGCCGTTCAATACTGTATGCTGATGACACAACATTTATCAATAAATGTACTGACCTTCAAAATCTTAAAAATCTAACTGAGACCACTCTGATACAAGCAGCGACATGGTTTAGGGCTAACGGCTTCATGCTCAACGAGAATAAAACACAGACTATGCACTTCACCCTTAGAGGTGGCTTAGATTGTGTGGATGCAATAAGCGATGTAAAATTTCTGGGGATATTCATTGACAGATATTTGACTTGGGAAGCTCATATTAATTATATATCAAGCAAACTTTCAAGAGTGATTTATCTGATCAGACAACTGAAAAATCATGTTCCAGATAATTATTTGAGATCGATATATTTTGCTTTTTTTCAGAGTATTGCAACATATGGCATACTACTGTGGGGAAATAGTAGTCATGCAGAGAATATTTTATTATTGCAAAAGAAGGTGGTCAGGGTTTTAACTGATTCTCATAGACTAGCACACTGTAAGCCTCTTTTCGTCCAGCTTAGAATAATGACAATAGTGAATTTTCACATATATACTGTATCGTTGCATGTTAAAAAAACTCATCCAATTTAAAATTAAGGCATCAAACTCATAGCTATAACACAAGAAATTGTCATAGGATTGATATTCCCTATCATAGGTCATCCAAAACAGCCAAAAGTTATGATACATTTGGTATAAAAATTTGCAATAAATTACCTACAGATTTAATATTAGAGACAGAAAAGAAATTTAAGACGAGATTATTGAATTGGCTTGTGATAAATCCTTTTTATAGTGTTGAAGAGTTCTTTGAGAGTGAAATAATTGTTGCTTAGAGTCAAGAGGTTTCTATTTGTATTTATATATTGTTCTAAAGGCTCTAGTTGAGCTGTAAGGAATATGCTTTGTACATTCAAATGAATATTATTAATGTATTTGAAAAATCCAATTGACTTACAGTTTACTTAGGTACTGTATTATTTTTAAGACTCAGTAATGTAATTTTGTATGTACAGTTGCTGTAAAATTTGATTTTATCTTTTGTCTTACTGTAATCAATATTTGACTTTCACTTCCACTTGGACTACTCTTTTTGATGAATAACAAGAACAATCGAATCAATCTTTCAGTTTCCATTTATCAAATTTCCATTATATTGCTCAAAGTAACGCAGTAGAAGTCCAACGAAAAAACATCTCCGTTTTCGAGAACTGATCTTCAGCAAAGTCTGCAGGCTTCGTTCTAACGCCTCCTGTCAATATTTGTTCTACTCAAGAACGCCACGTTTTTCTGGATATTTTTTGCCAGCTCCATCTGTTAGATGCCTGAATTTGTGATAACGCACGTTCTTATGACGAGAGAGTTCTTTGATGCCTTCAGCATGTTTCACTGATTCAAGAAATAATTGGCTGTCTATCTACCACTCTGGCATACTTACCCCTTGTCATATCTAAACATCCCTTTTCTTCGGGATCCCACCCCTCCAATCCCCATGCACGTTTTCTGACATGTTTGCTCAGATAATTGAGTGAACGCTCATTTATCCACTTCCATTTTTCGCTCTGCAGCTCTAGAAATTCATATTTCAATCTTTTCTATCGCTCTTTACACTCAACTCATCATTGAGTGATTTAAATCCCATTTATTCCACTACTTAATGCTTACTACATGACAAATATTCAACATTTCTCCAATAGAAACGTTTGGCGAGTGAAATATTATTTGTTCAAGTTGATTGAAAGAGAAGATTGCAAGAGATTGCGATGGGAAAAACACGAAATTGGAATTAAAACAAAATGTTTTGCTTTGACATTGGTAACACATTTATTAACTAACAATATTTATTTGATTGCATGAGGATGAAATCGCATCAAAAATCAGTCAGAATTCCATATCATTATTGAAATATTGAAGCTCCATTCTTTTGATTTTATTTAAAATAAGATTTTAAATAAAAAGTTATTTTAAATAAAAAGACTAAGAAATTGTCAAAAACCACAGATTTGATTGATAGTTGGAAAGGCCGGTTCCGGTTCTTACACCGAATTCTGAAATGAAAGGAGTAAGTAAGGAAGATTCCCAGTATAGTTTAAATGACCAGATTGATTTCAATCAATACAACACTACGAATCTAGTTTTATCATAACATTGTAAGCATACACTAGTCGATAGTTTTTCTATTTACATATTTGTTTTATTATCTTTTACTTTTTTCTTGGTTTCATTTTGTACTGAAGGTAAATTTGTTATCATGGCGCGTCTGTTGCTTAAGCCGTCATTTTGTGACGTTTTTGTTAAACCGTTAAGTGGGAGGAGACTGTCTAGCTGGGCCAATGGCCAATGACAGGCGCTCATGCACTTGACCAATAGCAGTACTCACCTACTAGTATAAACTCTGCTGCTCTTGTAGTTAGTTTTAGTTTATCAGAGATTGACAATGGTGTAACAACCGAAACTGGTCTTTCTAGCTATCTATAAAATCTGTGGTTTTTGACAATTTCTTAGTCTTTTTATTTAATATGAATAATTACCACAATGTCAACTTCTCAACTACACAAAAAAAAGATTTGTTTGGTTTCGTAGATTTCATTGAGTTAATTAAAAATAGTCTCCTCCTAACACAAGACAGACTTTGCACAGTAATATTTTTTGAACTGGAGAAGTTCAATAGGAGTTTTCTGGAGATGAATATCATATCTATCTTATTTCATGTCTGAACTGGAATTTGTTCTTACTTGGATAATTGAAAACTATTAGAAATTCTATCACCTAATTACATTTTCGAGGCTGAAATCGTCATCTAGTTGGATGCTACTCAGCTAGATTATGGAATCTTTCTACGTTAGATGAGTATTCCACGTTAGATAAGCCGTCGGTCCCGACTACCTAAAAAGTTGTCGTCATCTCTCATCATCACCCTTCTCACTCATTACCCATGCACAAGCCTAAGAGCTTATGTGGATATCACCCTGAGTATTGTTATTATTATTCATTCAGATTTTTCACTTTTTGTAGGTCCTCTTATTATTCACAGTCCATGGCAGTTCCGGAAATGGAACCATAACAATTTCTAAGTTATGTCCCAGTTCTTGAAGTGATTTAGAGATGATAAACATAAATCGTATTTGTTGAACGTCAAAATTGAACAATCAAAAGTGAAGAGTAGAAGGAGGAATATTGATTGCTCTCTTATCATTGTAGTCACATTTGAGAATATGGATTCATGAAAAAACGTGAACTCATCAATAAACTGTTCCATAAACATTCCCCATTATTAATGTTGTTAGAATGGTTTGGATCTTTTTGAGCTTCTTGATGGTTTGGATCTTATTCTATACAGAATAAATATATATATTCTACATTGTAATTCAAGAGAGAGTATGTCAAAGTGCCCTCTAACCTAACAAGCTCTGCTCTTGCAATCTGAAACCGTGCTTATAATAATCATTATCGCAATCTGATATAATTTGGAGCAAAACCTTGACTTGTCTGTAATCAACAGAAGTAATACCTGTAGCTACCTTTCAATTACATTTTCATCTAATCTGCCTTATAAGCTAGTCTGTCTTCTAGTGATGGATAATTTAGTGATCTTCTTACAAAAGATTCTTGTCAAATATCGCAGATTCATTGAAGGTAGAGATTCGAATAACCTCATTTTGTAAGGAATTTTATAATCTAAAAAATAAGATAATTTAATAATCTAAAAGGCAAGATCAAGTTTTTCTGTCCGATTACATGATTTGGCAGAAATAGAAAAATGGACCGAAAATACGAGGTTTTTGGGTCACTCTGTATTTAGCACAAGGATATTTTGCATAAAAAAATTGGTACTGGACTTCTCTTATGTATCCAAACAATCTATTAGTAAATCAGAACTACAATATGAAATGCAAGCACCAATGTATATAGACTGGACTAAATAATATATGGCCTGGACGCATAAAATATAATTGATCATTTTTAACAAGAATGAATCCGTGTTATCGGATGGACACGTAAAACTGCCGGTCCCGGCTGAAATATGACAGTCGTAACGCCCACTGACGACTTGAATTATATATTCAGGCGGTGGGATTTTCCCGCAAGGGACTCCCCACCAACAAAAGCCATACGAATCTACTTTTTTTAACAAGAATAACAGTTAATATTACATCAGATGTAGCGGTATCAGCTATCCTTTATACTGGCAGTGGCAAGGAAGAAAATCGACAACGCTGTTCCCCTATCTTTCTCCACTATCATTATAACGCGGAACTCACCATAGCAACTGCTAGTGTGTTCTGCGGCCCTGGTAGTTTGAACAGCTACACATTCAATTTCAAGCCGACTGAACGATCTACGAGGGGGGTCTTTCGATTTATACTGTTTCGTTCTGTGGAGGAGCCGTGGTCTAGTGGTCTAGACGCTGGATTAATAAACCAGTGGCCCGAGTTCGAATCTCAGCAGAGCCAGATATTTTTTACAGTTCACTCCACTTCTACAGTATAGCTTATATTTGCGACGTTGCTATTTTCCCTTGGTGTGGTCTATGATGGCGGTGAAGAAATATAGAAAAACATCGTTGCCGATTCTCTGCCTTGCCACTGCCTTTTATAGAGGATAGCAGATATTAGTATATCTGATATTAGCTGTTCATTTTTTTATGAAAGAATATACTTAAAATAATAAATTGAAAATGAGTCCAGTCAATATAGACATGAAAAAGGGGGTGTGCTTGTATTTTATGTTGTAGTTCTGATTTTTCAAATATATTGTTTGGATACTTGAGAGAAGTCCAGAAGCAAATTTTTCCTGCAAAATTTCCTTGTGCTAAATACAGAGTGGCCAAAAAACCTCGTATTTTCGGTTCATTTTCCTGTTTTCAACTATTTCCGCCAAATTCTGTAATCGGACAGAAAAACTTGATCTCGCCTTTTTTCAGATAATGAATTCCTTACAAAATGAGATCATTCGGAACTCTTTATATCCAATGAGCACTGTGTTGAATTTTCCCTTTTTCGACCGAAATTGACTTATGATTCATGACTTTGAACCACCTTAACGTGCCGGATTTTTTTGGTTTTATGTCGGTCAAGGAAACAAAATCGAAAATATAATATGTAAAACATAGTAAGGAGTATAAACGGAAGGAAGGCTTACTATGATCATAAACTCAATCGATGTTTATTCAAAACCAATGAAACAAATCCAACTCATGAATTAACTGAGTTTGACTGTGAGTTATATTCTGATCTTTTTGTGAAGTTTTGAAATAATTATTTACCGAAGCAGTCATCGAATGATATTTTTCAAGATATTGAGAAACTAACCTGATGCGGACAGAAGAATAAATGAAAGCATTCTATCGGTATAACATCTGACAAGCTTCTCAACAGCGAGGGAATAAGAAAATACGAATCAGCTTATCCGCCTACATTTTTCAATATCCATCGTCTCAGAGGAATTAGAAGATAATGACATTTTTTGTTGGATAATCGAAATGGGTTCATCATTCTTACGAAAAAGGTTTTTGTTTCCCGAGTTGATCAGCGAAGTTTGAGAAGGAAAAAATCGAGTGTAATCCGCTTTCAATCGATAAGAAAGATCAGTATCTGGAAGGGGGTTCTCAATCCGAGGAAATCCTTTTGCAGTTAGGAATCTGCCCGTCTAATTGTGTCACGTCTGTAGACAACAGAGCCGACTTAATCTGATAGGAAAGAAGAGCAGTTCCACTCTCTCCGACTCAACTCACTTCTTTTTGCTTCATTAGGGTTGCAGCTCGAATTAAATTAATGAACGATTCCGAGACAATCATTACTACCCCAAACAATTTATATCCTGTCCAATACCTTGATTCCTGTCCGTGACGGTTGGTTAATCCTCGGCAAGTAATTGATGGAACAGAAAAACGATCTGATACCTCGCAACTGCCTCGAAGCAAATAACAGCCATCACCTCGTAATTGTTATTCTAATTCGCCCCAATTTATACTGGTTTTAATCAACAGTAGAATCAATCATTCCGAATGGGATGTGTCGTGAATCAAACGAGTTCCTCTGTTTGTCCAATTACAAAATTAGTTTCAAATAATCACTGGACGATGAGGAGGAAATCATCAATGTACATGTAGAAATGTACTGTTCTAGTTCAATATGACAACTGTAACAAATTTGACTTCATAAATCAGCTACTCCCTTTCAATAGTAGTTCTGCACCAGAAGACAATTATTTGTTAAAACCATGAGCTTGCTGTAATGATTGGTAGGGAAATTTGGAGATTGTAGATGTTTATGGATGTTTGAGGGCGAATGAAGTAATATTCTATCCAAATCTCATCACAATACATAACATGCTACGCTTAAAAAATGTGTGATTATTAATGAAGTTTTAAGGAAGTATGGAATGAATAATCGAATGATTCCAGTCATGAGATTCCCTCCATATTCTAGTTTTAGATGAATTTACATTACATTGAATCATTGTAATCATTGAATCATGGACTCATTACATTGAACTTACATATGAACTAAAAAATAATATTATTGATATGAACTCTATATGATATGAAAAAAGTAAAATCCCGAGCTCGGAACCGGTGTTTAGAAGTTTGTGTTTCTTCCAAGGTTTCAAACTTTCTTAACTCAAAATTAAATCGTTTCAAGTGGAAATTGAATATAATATTTTCAAACAATTCAAGCCATTTAATTTAAAATGTATAGTTTCCATGTTTATTTTGGACTGAAATTGTACACGTGGAAGACACGTGTTGGACTGTATCATCCCCTACATTTTGAAGAAAAGTAGCACAAGGACTACCTTATTATTTTATTTACTAATGTTATTAGTAAAGTATTATTACAGTTTCATTTGTATCATGAATAAATGTTTATTTATCTATTTATTTTCAAGGGAAACTCTTCACGAGTATTTCAAGCCCAGGTGATAATGATGAGGGGATGAATGACAATGCCGCACAATCACATCCGTTTGTGGAGGTGAATGAATTTGGAATTACTATAGATAACATTTCTATGCATCAACATACATTGACGGTGCTTTGAACTTATCAATGTCCATTTTTTGGAAAGAATATTGAAAATGTCCTTCCCAGTAACTCTCTACCAAAACGTTTATAATAGAAATAACAATCAAAAAACAACAATAAAGTTTCTTCTCAGTAGAAGAGTAGCCCGAACTGGGAAGTCGTGGAATCTCAGGAATATTCAAGTTTTTTGTTTGATGATATTCGATATTTCGGACAACCATCCAACTAATGAACATTTTGTTTGAAAGAGAATCCTAAATCAAAGCAAGCTGGTGGCTCTCCAGGCTGAGTGGATCGATGGGAAATGGCGTAGTAGGCATAGCAGTAGCAGCAAAATCATCAGCAGAATCAGCATCAGAAACAGCAGCAGCAGCAACAGCAGCAGAAGTAGCCGATAACGGCTGGACCATGCAACCAACCAGCGGTCCGCTCTCCATTGTTCGACGGAATGAATCCGACATCCATCTTTCCAGTTCTGGGCAATGGCACACTCGCTCGATAAACCGATACCGTCAAATACCATTCCTCCACCGGAACTCGATTGCGGTAGACATGGGATATGCAAAATTGGGCGCTCCTGATTTACTCTCACTGTCATTTAGGCTTGAAAAACTCATCTATCACTAAAACTGTCTGGAGAAATATGCGAAACATTCACCTCAACTAGGATACTGAACCGGATAAAAAAAAGGTGGTAGAGATTGTTGCAATTTATTGATGGTCAGCCACTGTAATGCAGGGGATATTTTGTGTTTTCCCTCCAGTGTATTCAGAGCTACTGTATATGTATGTTGAATGTTGCATGTTATGTATATAGTGTATTGTAATATAAATAAAACATAAATCTCAGTACCCTTTTGAATTATTTTTTGTCATACTTACTCAATTGCAGCTGTTTTCCATGCATCAAATCAAGCCGGTAAACAGCTGTTTTCAGAAAAAGAAAACATGTGATTTCCATAACAGCATACTATACTGTAAAGAGATCATATGTTCTCTTTACAGTCGAGTATGTTAGGACTCTACTGAGTCCTCATAACATCTGAGTAATTAATATACTAACTCAAATAATTAGAGAACTCATTTAAGGAGTTTCAAGTTATAAGAACACATCTGAAATCTTATAATTTAGGCCTGTATTATTTTATTTGAGCTCGAAGGGTCTGTCTTTTATGAACTAGGCGCTATGGGCTAGGCCATGTTTATAGAATGCAGTAGCTCGAGCAGCAGCAGGTAATGGTTTCTGTTTCTCAGCAATATTATTCTTTCTCAGATAAGTATGACAAAAAATATTGTACGTGACTTGTACGGTAACGTATTTACCGCATTCGTATGATAATTCTGCCCTCAATTACGTTTCGGGCAGAAACAATCATACTTATGCGGTAAATTATCGTTACCGGACTTGTTACGTGAAGTACTATTATCACAACATGTTGCGGACATTAATACATTCAAGTCTTGAAAATGGCATCAATGTCCGAAAAAATTTGTGATAAAATAATTTAAAATGGTACTGAGATTTGTTTTATTTACATTAAAATTAGCCCTAGAGAAAAAAGACAGTGTATAGTAATATTATAGTATATAGTATAGTATTAAAGAATATTATATTAATATAGTGTGTGCTTTACTCCCTTTTCATCGTTCCTACTAACTCTCTGATTAGAACAGCCCGCAACGCAGCAGCGTGGGTAAGCGTCTGCGACAAACATTGTAAAGAGTGTCGGAGTGTAACTACGACGCAGCGCATGTAATGTGCGTCTAGGAAAAGATAGCTTAGAGGTATCTACTAGAAGAGTATTTACTCTTTATAATGTAACATTAAATTGATTGAACTGTGGTATCCATCATTTGTAATAAATGATTGGTGACCTGTTTGTAAAGTAATAAAAGGGGGCGATCCACCAGTTCCCAGACGGGAACACTGTAATATTGTTGTTGCGTAGCATTTGATGGTAACGCAAAAACAGTTGGTTTTTTATTATCAACTAGATGTTTTTTTGAATTTGAAAGAAAAACATTTTTTAGGAGTCAGATTTATTTTATTTAAAAGAAGAAATTTCTGTGAGATTTAAATGTGAATTTTTAACATATTTTGGTTTTATAACATTAGTTATCCTACATCTATTCAAATACAAAACAATTAAGGATGGTTATTGAATTTTGAGCATTTAATCAATTTTAAAAATTAAAATAAACTTGTTTCCAATGACTTTACAAAACGTTAAACAGAATTGTGTTGGACTATTTGATTATTGTGTTTCTTATTTAAACAAGTTATATGAAAGTTTTAAAAACATGATTCAAGGCATAATTAATTTGGAATATAAAGAAAATAATTGAATATCTCAGTACCCTTTTTTAAAAATATTTTATCACGACATGTTTCGGTCAATTATGCCATTTTCAAGTGATATGAATTAAATAAATAAATACTAATGGAAGACTCTTATTTTGATCATATGCTAGTGTATTCATATGTTTTAAGGACTGTAAATTTTGGGTTTAAATTCGCATGATTCTATCAAAAATGGGGTTATTGGTGTCTAATTGAATCAAGTTTATTATTTTATCTCTGTTTAATTTTGCTGCTTTATAAATATGAAATTCTTCTTTGACATTCAGTTTTTGACTTTTATTACCATAATTAAGTATTTAATAACCCCATTTTTGATAGAATCATGCGAATTTAAACCCAAAATTTACAGTCCTAGTTCATAAAAACATATGAATACACTAGCATATGATCAAAATAAGAGTCTTCCATTAGTATTTATTTATTTAATTCATATCACTTGAAAATGGCATAATTGACCGAAACATGTCGTGATAAAATATTTTTAAAAAAGGGTACTGAGATTTTCAATTATTTTCTTTATATTTATATTACAAGTAGCCCTATACAGGAAAGAGATTAATTTGGAATTTCTAAAAATAAAAAACAATATGGAAGAATAAATTGAAATGTGGAACGACACCGTTATACAGTTGATGTCCATCCTAAGTTGCCATGGTCTGAATGGAGAACCAGGGTATGTCCATCCACGGGCCAGCTCGGTCTGTCTCAGGAGGTAGGCGATGAAAAAGTTTGTGTGCAATTGTTCAGATGAAAAGTGGAAAGCTTTTTCCACTAGCTGGCTGGAGGGGAGACTAGAATGCTAGCCCCACTTCTACCTCTCCTCAGCGTTTTTAGTCTGTCAGCCAAAACTGTCTGATCAGCTTTTAGTTTTTAAAGTTGGAAAAAATTATTTCTCTTCTTAAAAAAGGAACTGATGTTTGGGGGTTTGTCAAACCTTGTGGTTCATGACAATAACAAGAGTTGAATGCTGCTTGAATCTTCAGTGTTCCTATGTCTGAACACATACAATACAATGCAGACGTAGATAGCTGTCTACTGCAAATATAGAGCTGATGAAGTCTGACTCGATGGCTGAAAGTGGGATTGTCTGTCTTAAGCTGCGTACACATATACGCGCCTCCAACCCGCACCGAGCACGCTCCGCCCTCGTACCGCCCTCGTTCCTCCATCGCACCACAGTCGCTCCGCCCCCGCTCTACAGTCGCACCCATCATGAACGTTACGGAAGATGTTAGATCTTCTCGCGTTCCCCGGCCGAACCACTCTTGCGAACCACTCGGTCGATCATCAATCGCTCTGCTGGAGTGACGTTCGGTTGCGGAGCAGAGCGAAAGTCTGTACGCACCTTTATGTCAATAAGCTGAAAAACACTGATAACTCATATGTATGATGATTTATCATTCACCAATTTGATTTGGATAAATTAATTGACCGAAGCGAAGCTGAGGTCTTAGTTTCGACTCGATCGGCTTTTGTCTGTTTGTTTGTTTGTACCGCAGTTACAGTCGCAGTTATTGTCCGATTTTGATAAAATTTGGTATACAAGTTCTTTGAAACAAGGCGCAGAAGCGTATTGGTAACGATTTTTGATAAGACCTCCGGTTTTTTTGTAATAAATTGGACAACCACAGACCAACCTCCTACCAGAAAGTTACTTCTTTGTATCTAGCGCTGTTATCTTGTAAGACACAGCAATTTTTATTCTTTTTAAAATGAAAGATCATTGTATTTATAATACGTTGAGAGTGAATCTTGCCCAAAATAAATATAAGTAAAAAACAATTAATTTAAGTAATTTTTTATAATAGAACCTGTGCCGCTCTAAAATGTGCTGTATTTATTAATTTTAGAAACCTTCTCTCCTCACTTGACTGCACATTTTCCCCTTCTTAACACGAAATTTCCCTGGTTCATATATGAATAGTTTCTGGAAAACTATTAGCTTTTATTTTTCCTTTTAGTATGAGATCAGAAACCGAGTTGTAAGCATTTAACATTCTGCATAGCATAACAAGCCATAACATTAAAACCGCTTTCCATTAAAACCATCATTATG
This sequence comes from Nilaparvata lugens, assembly GCF_014356525.2. Taxonomy (NCBI): domain Eukaryota; kingdom Metazoa; phylum Arthropoda; class Insecta; order Hemiptera; family Delphacidae; genus Nilaparvata; species Nilaparvata lugens. Next base: position 56,392,499 of record NC_052508.1, on the reverse strand, counting down.
TTTGTTTGTTTGTTTTGTTTGTTTTTAATATCTTCCCAGAGACTCTTAACAGAGTATGAGAATTGTCAAAAAAAAAAAAAATGCTTGAAAACATTACTTTCAATAGGAAAAAATACACCTACTCATATACATACATACCCATACACATACACACACATACAAACATATCAACACACAAAGGGCCCCTCCCTAAACATATATTCCTGTGTGGTATAAAATACACCTTCCATCAATAACTCTTTCAACTTCTTTCCGAATAAATTGAGATCTTCAACGTTTTTCATATCATCATGAAGCTTTCTAAAAAGTTTAAGACCCATATATGTTGGCTTCTTTTCAAAAAGAGCTGTCCTATGGTACATGGAAGCAAAGTCTCCTCTATTTCTGGTTTGATACCTGTGGGAATCACTATTTCTAGCCGAAGCCTTATTTCTCCTGAAGTACATAATCACCTCATAAATGTAAAGAGAGGGAACGGTGATAATGCCTAGCTCCTTGAAATGATTCCTGCAAGAATCGAGAGGCATAATTCCTTTTCATTGACCGTATAGCATTTTTCTGCAGCCTGAAAAACTCTCTCCAAATTCTGACAGGACCCACCCCAAACAACAATGGCATAGCGAATATGTGACATAATTGGGGAATGGAAGACTGTCATTGTCAGTTTGGAATCATTTAACCTTCCAATCTGTCTGAGTGCAAAAACACCTGAGGAGATTCTATTACAAAGCTGATCAATATAGTAATCCCATGATAAATACTGGTCTAAAGCTACCCCTAGGAACTTAACAAGAAGAGGCTTGTCAACATTTGTATTATTTACCTGGACATTAATATTATGTGTTGGCCTAGAGTTATTCTTATGTCTAAACTGTAAGTATTGTGATTTCGATTCATTTATTCCAAGCTTAAGTTGTTGAGGGTATTGGGCTATGGCATTTATGTTTAAAAAAGTGTCAATTTCTAAAACATTCACATCTTATGATCCACAAATGTAGGAAGTGTCGTCAGCATATAATAGAACTTTACCCTGTGATATAACCTGTGGTATGTCATTCACATACAAAAGAAACAACAATGGTCCAAGGATACTTCCTTGTGGGACACCTGCATTTACTGATAAACTATTCGATAAATGTTTCATCAACTGCCCATCTTCCACCCTTGAAATCTCAACAACTTGAAACCTATTCAGGAGATAGGACCTGAACCACTCTAGCTCAATACCTCTCACACCCACTTTCTCCAACTTCTTCATAAAAATTTCATGGTCCACACAGTCAAAAGCTTTGCTTAAATCCAGGAAAACTCCAACAGTCTTTTTCCCCATGTCCATCATGTCAATTATGTCCTCAAACATAGATGCAATTGCCGTCTTCGTGGATTTATCCTTCTGAAAACCATGCTGCTTTTGCGCCAATATTCCATTCTGCATAAGAATGTAACGTCCTGTCATTGACACCAACAAACCCATCTTATTGAGAATCATTTTCTGTCTTACTATCGTCTGTGAGACGATTCATCGTCTAAATTGCCTTCAGCATATTCCATTTTTTTGTCAGTTGAGCAATATCTTATAATTAATTATCAAAAAAGTTGTTATATAGGTTAATATTGTAAATATGGGAACGATGTGAAGGTACTTCCTCGAAAGACATTTATAAGTCCAGTGTCCCTGGAAGCATTGTCACTGGAAAAATAATAGATGACATTGTGTACTTTCATAATGGCCCTTCTCATCAATTTTAAAGTTGTTGAAAGTTGTATTCATGAGCGAGGTCTACTGTTCGCAGAACTACTAGTAAATAATCTTTTTGTGTAGTTGAGAAGTTGATATTGTGGTAATTATTCATATTAAATGAAAAAGACTAAGAAATTGTCAAAAATTGTTCCTAGTCTTTTTCATTTGATAATAAATAATCATTTTATTTGTTCTTGGACAAGCCATAAAAATATAATACGGAGTTAAAACTAAATCATGAAACAGTACATGCACAATATTAATATTTTACAATTCAAACAGGAATGGATTACTAAAATATACTTCGATTTCTATCTATAGAGAATCAGTTATCCTATTATGAGAGAGCTGAGAGTTCGCCTCAATGGTTAATTTTATTTCTCCCTGTATCAACAAACTTTCCAAACTACTCATTTTCAGCCGGGGTTGTGTTGGAGCTGATTCTACAACTTCTACGTTGTTAACTGAGTAGTATTAGTGGAAGAGAGAAGACGCATTACGCCAGCGGCGAGTTAAGTCTGGAACAGCCGCGAAACTCATGAAGTGTGCGGTCCAAAGGGTTGCAACTGTTTGCAGTAAATTCCCATTAAACGGACAAGAACAAAAACGCTGAGACTTGGATGCGGGAAACGCTTAAATTTCTAACGTGCGGAAAAGCCATTGCAAAGTTTTCCGGGAACTCTAATCCGGGAGAAGCATACTAACGTCGCAATGTATTCAATTATGAAATCACAAATGGCAAAAGTCGAGTGCTGGGATCTCGCATGAAACCAACTCAGTTAATTTCTGTTGGTTTTGCGAATAATTCATGTAAACTTCTCCCTTCAACTCCTGTTGGGCTATTCAAACTGTGCTGCTTTCAAAAAATTATGACGATTTAATTTTTATGTTATTCGTATCATAGGCCTACTATCTAATTCTTATAATTCATTCCAAATAACATTCTGATAGTCGATCTTTCAAATTTTAAATCTATTTTATCAAAATGGAAACATTAAAATTGATGAATACAATGTATGATTAATGAATAATATACGAATCTATATAATATAGACTTAATTTTATTGAAAAAATTATGATGGATAAGAATAATTATAAGCCTCTGATGTGGATGATCACTGATAAATCCTTACTAATAGTGCAATGTTGATAGGAGTTTCAATAATTCGATGAGGAAAACAATTCTTTCAAAATAGAACAGCAATGTCTCACATATCAGTCAACATAATCTCAATTAACTCAGAATAAGTTCAACAAATTCTCCCAAACTGAATGTAAAATTGTTTTTTGCTTGATAAAATAGAATTATAGTACCCTGTAAAATTAATAAAATAATAAAACAATAATACAAATTGTAACGTAATTACTAGTTTCGGTGATCACACCATCGTCAGGTTGTAAGTATAAATTTCCAATAAATGTTTACTGATTTGTTTTTTGCTGTTGGATTGCCGAACATTTAGAATTTATTGCTATTGATTTTATAAGACAAGATGTCAGATATTTATGTCAAAGAGGATATGTAGCCCAGTCAATAAAGGTCCAAAAAAGCAGTTTCGATCCGAAAATTAAATAAAAGCTGAATTTCCCACCATCGATAGAACCCTCCCAGAGGGTCATTCTCCCAAAAGTCCCAAGAAATCTCCTTGGAGCTTTCCGCCCCAACCCCCCAAAACATGAAAAATGCAGGTAAACACGGGAAATTAATTATCTCTGTAACCATTGATCGGAAACAGTTCTATTATATGCCATTCGATTCGTTACATTATGGACTACAATATTAGTTTTATTCATTTTTTCAATAAAGTTAACAGTTTTCTTGATAAAATAATATATATGTAAAAATTTAGGGGGTTTGCGATTTGATTTTTTTGTTTTCTTCGATTAACATCAAAGCAAGTAGTTTTAAAGAAAAATAAGCCGAATAATTAATGTAGCCACATTCATTGCAAATCCATTGATGTATATTGTTATTTATTTGCGATTCGATTTGACTCTATGGAAGGGGAAACAGTCGACATGGAACGGCGCGGTTGACTCTCTTAGCCATAGTAAACAGCAAACTGGAAATCAATTATCTCTGTAACCATTGATCGGAAACAGTTCTATCATATGCCATTCGATTTGTTACATTATGGACTACAATATTAGTTTCATTCATTTTTTCAATAAAGTTAACAGTTTTCTTGATAAAATAATATATATGTAAAAATTTAGGGGGTTTGCGATTTGATTTTTTTGTTTTCTTCGATTAACATCAAAGCAAGTAGTTTTAAAGAAAAATGAGCCGAATAATTAATGTAGCCACATTCATTGCGAATCCATTGATGTATATTGTTATTTATTTGCGATTCGATTTGACTCTATGGAAGGGGAAACAGTCGACATGGAACGGCGCGGCTGACTCTCTTAGCCATAGTAAACAGCAAACTGGAAATCAATTATCTCTGTAACCATTAATCGGAAAAAAATCTATCATATGTCATTCGATTCGTTACATTATGGACTGAAATATTAGTTGTATTCATTTCCTCAATAAATCAAACAGTTTCCTTGATAAAATAATATATATGTAAAAATTTAGGGGTTTTTCGATTTGATTTTTGTTTTCTCCGATTAACTTCGAAGCAAATAATCTACAGAAAATTAGACAAATAATGAATTAATGTAGTCACATTCATTGCGAATCCATTGATGTATGTTGTTATTTATTTGCGATTCGATTTGACGCTGTGGAAGGGGAAACTGTCGACGCGGTACGGCGTGGCTGACTCTCTTCACCATAGTAAACAGTAAAATACAGTAGTAGGCCTACTGCTTTCTAAGTTGCATCTTATTCACACTATGGCGCTCGAAACAATCAATTTTGTCCATTGTTTTGACATGCGATGGAACTAATTTTTCACATTTTTATTCTCTAAATTCTCTGTAATCATTTTGTTTTTATATATGTGCTAAATCATGCATTCTATGATAGACAAAGATATTGTTTGCAACCGATAAAATATTCATACTATTACATGATATAATACATATTTAAAATATGTGTGTATAAAATTATCATAATTCTATGCTAAAATTTATCATAAAATATGAATATCAAAAACTGAGATGAATCATAGATTACAATAGTGTTAACAGTGGCAATTTCCTGAAAAATCATAGCGTGCAGTGTTTGCTGTTTTCTACAGTAGTTAATATTCTCCAAGCCAGGTTGATAATATACCTTCAGTTTAGCCAAATATATATGACGGCTGAGGCATAAAAAAATTTATACATTGGGCTTATTGAGTTGAAACTTTCTATGATTCTCTCTATAAAGTTGCTTATCTTCCGTTCTTACTAGTTGAATCTACATTATTTTTTAGACAGTCCAATATGAAAATTCAGTAGATTCTAAAGATGAAAGCCATGCAAACATACAAATTAAGGAAGAGTAAGCATGCATAAAAGGTAGGAAAATCATGAGAGTGTTTCACATTTAACCACAAAGTACCCTACCGTATAAGATTAATTGAAAGATGATTCATCATCTTCTATTATTTTTGTTAACATATCGATTTTTCACCTCCACTCGCATCTTGTCATTCATTACACAAGGCTGACAGAAGCTTTTCTTTATGTCGATTAATGTTGATTGAAATTGATTTTGATTAGGGCACCAAAAGAATAGATCATTTTCTATTTGAAGCATACAAATTAAATCTATTGAACATGATTTCTTATGACTTAGCATTCACAGATTTAGTTGGGTGAAGCTATTTGAAAAATGTACCTGATTATAGACAGGTTTCAATTTTATAGACACCTTTAGACAGGCACCTATAGAGTACCTTTTATAGACAGGTATAGACAATTTCATGGTTTTCATACCATTCTAGTACATTGTGATCATTGAAGGGTTGAAGTGATGAGTTAGTTCAAGTGAATTCTAGTACCGTACACAAGTATTTTGTGCTTATAATGGGCTCTTCTTTATTTTCTATCGATGTTTTGCTCCAGTAGGTAGAGAAAATTTAAAATGTTGGTTTTACATTTTATAAGCTTTATAAATAATATAAATTAACGGTAATATAAATTTGATAAGTCCAGTATTAAATTAATCGATGTTGATTTTCATTGTATCGCTTTGTATCAATGCTACTTGCACTGTTTGCAATTCATCACTATTCTCTCAAGAATTAGTTTTTTATGAATTTCATGATCTGAAAATTGAAATTCAAATGCTACTTGGATGACGTTCACATTCCACTGGTTTTTTTACAATAATTGTTATGTTGAAGAGTGAGGCAATTCAATCCATTTGGAAGTGAAAGGAAATCACAGTGTGATTTGAACAGTGGATAGTAACTTTGAAATTCAGTTGCTCAGTTCATTTCGGCTTGATACTATCATTTGTAATTGTAGTTGATCAGAAATATGCATTGTATATAATGTTCATATTTCAGTTTGACTAATCTTCTATCACAGTCTCGCTTTCATTCATAAACATGATAATCCTAAATACGTTGATTACCTTAAAGATGTAGCTTATCTTACGTCGAACAATGTACAATACAAACAATTTTCATTAAATTACTATTATGATGATCATTGGAATTTCTGCCTGTGATTGAGAAAAAGTCATTTTATGAGCCTTGAAATTCGTACCTAGAAAAAGTTGCATTATTACTAGAAATTTTGTTATTTTTACTATTTATTATAGGTACTGTACATTGATTTTTGTGATTATAGAGATCAACTACTTCATTCTGAATCAGGATAAGGATAAATAGGGAAATTGTGAGATGGGGTTAACATCCATAGTTACATAGCATCAATTTGAAAGCTCTGATAATAATGATTTGAACGGAACTGCGATTGTGGCTTGGTATTGCCTCTTCATGTTCAGTGAGAATAGAAAGCTGCAGAGTAATTCGTTCTCACTATATGTAATAATATTGGTAATATTTAGTAACATTTGTTAATATTTGAACCGAATGTGCAACAAATTAATCTACTTTCAGCTTGAAAATTTTCAACTTATTAGGAGTACAGTGTTATCATATAGTATCTCAGGTAGGCCCACCCTTTTATTTTTTTTGTTCACGTGATCTGATGATATTCATTCCATTATTAAGTGTTTGAATTATAAAGAGTGATGAAACAAGATAAAACCCAAGAAAAGCTAAGAAAAGAAATTTTGAATCTTCATTTTTCACAAAATAAGGATAAGATGAAGGAGTCGGACACATAATTATAAAGAAACCTCGTTGAAAAACATCAATATCTGAAACTCGAGTTATCAAATTGTGTTACCTCTGACTGGTATGGAGAAGGCACACTTCAAATTAATATAATAAATTCTGTGAGCAAACAACGAAATCCTGATCTTTATCATGCATGCTTTTCAACATGGTTAAATCAAGAAAATTGTAATATTTTTTTAGAGTATTGAAAAGTGAAAATCTATATACAGCGTATGTCAAAACAATAGACAAAATTAATTGTTTCGAGCGCCATAGTGTAAATGAGATGCAATGTAGACAGCAGTATTATTCTGTTTACTATGGTGAAGGGAGTCAGCCGCGTCGGCTGTTTTCCCTTCCACAGCGTCAACGTGAATCGCAAATACATAACAATATACATCAATGGATTCGCAATGAATGTGGCTACATTATTTATTCGTCACATTGTTCTTTAAAATTACTTGCTTCGAAGTTAATTGGAGAAAACAAAAAAATCAAATCTAAAAACCCCTAAATTTTTACATTATATTATTTTATCAAGGAAACTGTTCGATTTATTGAGGAAATGAATCTGACTAATATTGTAGTCCTTAATTTATCGAATCGAATGACATATGATTGATTTTTTTCCGATTAATGGTTACAGAGATAATTGATTTCCAGTTTGCTGTTTACTATGGCTAAGAGAGTCAGCCGCGCCGTTCCGCGTCGACTGTTTCCCCTTCCACGGCGTCAAATCGAATCGCAAATACATAACAATATACATCAATGGATTTGCAATGAGAGTGGCTACATTAATTATTCGGCTCATTTTCCTTTAAAACTACTTGCTTTGATGTTAATCGAAGAAAACAAAAAAATCAAATCGCAAGCCCCCTAAATTTTTACATATATATTATTTTATCAAGAAAACTGTTAATTTTATTGAAAAAATGAATGAAACTAATATTGTAGTACATAATGTAACGAATCGAATGGCATATAAAAGAACTGTTTCCGATTAATGGATACAGAGATAATTGATTTTCCGTGGTTACCTGCATTTTTCAACTTTGAGGGGGGCTAGGGGGGAAAGCTCCAAGGGGATTCCTTGGGACTTTTGGGAGAATGACCCTCTGGGAGGGTTCTATCGATGGTAAAAGATTCAGCTTTTATTTAATTTTCGGATCGAAAAAACCTTTATTGACTGGGCTAATGATACCTCTATTCATCATGATAACTCTATTTTCATGATACTCTTTTATTAATTGTTATATGATAATCGATACTGATGTTATAGATATGCACATACACTGTAATAAATAATTATGATATCGTAAAGTATAGCATAAATTATTCAATACTCATCAATCTATCAAAGTACTGGCGTACAAAGTTCCATCCATCGATGATTAATGCGGCTGGATAAATTCATAATTTCTCAAATAATTAGTAAGTCAACTCATATCAACTGTAGTATGTGAGTCAGCTCACTATAATACTGTATAATACACAGATTGGAATTTTGAATGCTTTAAAACTTAATCTGCATACTATGGCTTCTGCCTGTCAGAACTGGTGCTACATAATATAACGACGAACTATTCAACACAGTTTTAATGGAATAAACATTGTGACTGATGTTCCTGAGAGATAACCGAAAGTAATTTAGTCCTGGCCAACACGTTCAGAAACCAAGCCCGGGCTTTATTAAAGTTTTGTGGGAGAGTAATTACACTAAGTTATGCAATAACGAAGTAAGTAGTGTAATTTATGAGAGTATTAATCTCCATTCTACGTTGTTTTCTTTTTGTTGCTTGTAAACTCCCATTATGGGATGGGAAATGATTGGGATTCCATAGAGTCACGAAAATTTCAGTGAAACGGAACTTCTTGTAGCCTCCTAGATAATCGAACTGCTACAGGTATTTCTATGAGTAGAAACAGGGTCAAATCTAGAAATTTGGCGTCCCTGATCTCGATCTTCCGTCCTGACTCTGGTTAGAGTTACTTTCTCAAGACAAAATTTGGAATCTATAGCTGGCCTATTATCTTAATCAATTGAATACCTTAATATCACGATGTAACATCATGGTTATTGTTATTATTTTGATAAATAAGTTTGTTTACCTAGAGAATTTAAAAAAATATATTCTAGCAGAGAATGGTAGAACTACAGTATGTCAATGTACTGGTAAGCCACGCCCCAACGTCAATTTAACGAGCAGTCTTATTGGACAATGACTTGCACGTGACGTTCTTAAGCTGCTTGCTCACTATTGGTACAGAGCTTTGAAGGTAAAATGGTGACCAATCAACTCATTGACCAATCAGACAGATCCTTAGTTTTGGAGGCTTGAACTCAGCCACTGTATTTCACGTTATTGGCCTGGGAAGTGTATTCAACAATAATAATGTAATGAAATTGTAATATATTTATTGCAAGAATGACTGAACTATAAAAGTTTAGATATGATTCAGCTGGAAGACTGAAGAGTTTAGAGAGTCTTTTCATCAATATATTTTTTTCTGTTTCTAAAACATTCTATCGGATTTTTCAAGTGATCTTTTAATTATTTTCCATTCATCAATCGAGATTTTATGCGAAATCTGTTGTGTTCTATCGACTGTTGTGTTGAAATAATATGAAGGATGGTAGTATTATATTAGATTAAACTTTGACGTGTCATACACTGCGGGAGCATTGCTCCCTTAATGGAGTTTCATAATTATGACGAACAAGAAAAGTTAAAGTTGTTTTGTTACTTTTAAACATCATTCCAACAACTTTAAATAAATATAATCAAATTTATCACCTCCATTCATCATTCTATGCGAACAAATTCCTGGTCAAAATGCATGTTACATATATTCTTAGTACAGAACAGTGGGATGACTCAAATAAAATTGGTGTTTGATAGAATTCAAATTCAGGAACTATAGAATAAATTAACATCCATATAATAGTTCAATCTACTAGCAAAAGCTTGAGGAGTTTTTAAAGGTTAAAAGTCTAAAATTTTATATTGATTTCTATCGTTTTTGTATTTTGTTTCAAACAATTCCTTCTATAGATATTGTAGCCTACAAATATCAAGTTTATCTATTTTGAATTTATGCAAAACCTTCTGGGAATTGATATGAGGAATTACTAAAAAGTTCAACACTCGGCTTAAAATTGGTGATTATGACAGTGATGATTAATATGATGATGATGATGATGATGATGATGAATCATCAAAGCAAGCTTACATAGCCAGCAGGACAATGTTTACTGATGCCAGTCTGTGGTGTTGTTGCACTAGGTCTGCTTACTAATCTGTTCGCCCCAAGCTGAATTATCATCAGCTACATGTAGCAACCTATATAATATCGCCTGAGAACCCACTACAAACCGATAATCTCGTAGAAGTTTCAACGAGTTCATTGAAACTAGAAAGTAATAATAATAATAATAATAATAATTTCTCTGACTACCATTGAATTGGAACCAGAGGGGTTTATTGACAAAAAATATACATAGTTGTTATATTATACATACAAAAGTTAGTTCTAGTTATGATACCCCACTATAACAATATTGTGTCGGGGTGATCATAATATTTTTTTCTTCTAAAACATGTAAGTGCTACAATATTGCTCCTCACATTCAAAAAATTGACTGAATGTCAGTAGTTAATTGTGTCATCATATAGCCTACCTTAGTTTGAAATAAACCAAGAAAACAACATCTTTGAAAAAACTCAACATAAATTCCTTCAGACCCACTTTGGAACTCATTTAATCATTCATTCAATCATATACATTAGATACAATCCAATCATACTAATTCGATCAGTACAAACTCAAAACTGATAGAAATCAATAACCAGCATTGAAAGTTTATTAATATTCACAGTTTGTCTGGAAAAAATTGTCTTCAGCTGCGTTTACACCAAAGTTATTAACAAAGTGTTCATTTCTCCGCCCTTATAGATTCTATTAGATTGAACGGAGCTTGACAAACACATATGATCATCATGTGTATAATAAGTTATGTTCAATCTAATAGAATCTATAAGGACAGAGAAATAAATATTTTGTTAATAACTTTGGTGTAAACGCAGTTTAAATATGAGAGCTACTGACTCTTCTGTAACATTTACTGAAGCATTGTTATTATTTAATGCTCTATAATTGCTTTATCATCACTTGCTGATGTACGAATTTGAGTCCAGGTCAGAAACAAAACCCCAATTTTCCTAGTGTTATCAGGTTCTATGAGCCCTGTATCTATTTGTATTTGAATAGAAAATCAATACACGTTTACATCTCTTTTGAATTTGAACTGTTTGATTTAGTTACTAAAAATTCAATTACATTCTACCCGGCTACCACTATTTTTCGCAATTGCTCCATGAAACATGAAAACTAAAATGTTGTGATTCGGGTTATTTGCACGTGTGGAATAGAAAACAAGAGAATCATGTTGTTACCCAGTGCAGTGTCCTTGGTATCCGGCTGCACTTGTTACAAGTCTGCCAATTGATCCACTTTCCGTCGCTCCCTGCTGTATTCCACTGCACTGCTTGTTCCAAAGAGTTCCAGAACACGCAAAGCTTTTATCGCCATCGCGATATGCAACAGTTCCATTCTAATAGCTCAAACGTTGCTAGCATTCGGCTCGCAAATATCCACCCGTGTTCCATATTGTTGCTGGCTCAGCCAATAAAGTTCAACTGATATCTTCATTAAGGCGACCTACCAACCTTCGCCCACACAGATTGGGTTGGAATACTGTGGATTACCTTACAGATTGTTAGGTGAAAAGAGAGTGAAAATTCAGGAAAAACTCACGAATAATTTTACATTGGATTCAGTATCCAGAATGAGAGTGGGGAAACTGTTCTTCTTTAATATTGTGAGTTTAAAACTCGTTGTTTATTTAGAGAAATAGTTGCCTTATCCGTCCAAGATATCCCGAAAAACAAGAATACCATTATTAAAGATAAAATATCATCTCAGGAATGATGATTTTAAAAAGTATCAGGTTTAACGAGAAACAAGGACGATAAACTTATTCGATTCGGAGACAAGAAAAAAAAAACGATTTTTCATGAGAGGAGCTAGAGGAATAAAACTTATTCTCTTGGAGGGATGAAGATGAACTGTCTTCTAGATATCCTAGATATCCTATCTTCTAAATATAAACTAAGTTTATAGATTATTGCATCAAACCCTCAATAGTACGTCAATTTAATGTAAATATCGGGGCACCGAGCTTCGCTTGTTATTTATTTATTGATAAACAAAACACAATTCTTTAAAATGATTGGGGAAGGACTTATATGCACAGCCAAAAACAGTTTCTTCTCCGAAATTTGATTATTTTTTTCGATAAATTATGGATCCTTCCACCTTTCAAACCCTAAATGTTTCTTTATCTTTCAGGTCGGGTTTAAATTTTACAACTGGCTATACGTCAGTTTATGAATTTCGGGGATGAGATATTTTGATTTTCCACAGACGCACTCACTCACTCACTTTTTTAGTATCCACAGACGACGAAAGTCTCAGCTGTTTTTGAAGAATGAATATTATTCTTTTTGGTTGATAATCCTTTCAATGTCCTTCAGCGAGTTTACCCAGGGATGAGACCTAGAGCTTATTTATTGATAAACAAAACACAATTCTTTAAAATGATTGGGGAAGGACTTATATGCACAGCCAAAAACAGTTTCTTCTCCGAATTTTGATTATTTTTTTCGATAAATTATGGACCCTTCCACCTTTCAAACCCTAAATGTTTCTTTATCTTTCAGGTCGGGTTTAAATTTTACAGCTGGCTATACGTCAGTTTATGAATTTCGGGGATGAGATATTTTGATTTTCCACAGACGCACTCACTCACTCACTTTTTTAGTATCCACAGACGACGAAAGTCTCAGCTGTTTTTGAAGAATGAATATTATTCTTTTTGGTTGATAATCCTTTCAATGTCCTTCAGCGAGTTTACCCAGGGATGAGACCTAGAGCTTATTTATTGATAAACAAAACACAATTCTTTAAAATGATTGGGGAAGGACTTATATGCACAGCCAAAAACAGTTTCTTCTCCGAATTTTGATTATTTTTTTCGATAAATTATGGACCCTTCCACCTTTCAAACCCTAAATGTTTCTTTATCTTTCAGGTCGGGTTTAAATTTTACAGCTGGCTATACGTCAGTTTATGAATTTCGGGGATGAGATATTTTGATTTTCCACAGACGCACTCACTCACTCACTTTTTTAGTATCCACAGACGACGAAAGTCTTAGCTGTTTTTGAAGAATGAATATTATTCTTTTTGGTTGATAATCCTTTCAATGTCCTTCAGTGAATTTACCCAGGGATGAGACCTAAAGCAATCGAATTTTTAAATCATAAACCTACTAGGTTCCAAATTTTGTGAAAATCGTTAGAGCCGTTTTCGAGATCCGTTGGACATAAAATAATAATCATTTAAATAACCATATATATATATATATATATATATAATATATATATATATATATATATATATATATAATATATATATATATAAATATATACAGAAATTGCTCGCTTAATATAATAGGATTTCGGTGAAACCCAAAATATAAATGACAATAATATAATGTAGCTATGATAATCTCAACCACTACTAAATCATGATAAAATATCAATAACATGAAAGTCAAGATGATGTGATAATTGATTGTGTGAGAATGAATTTCTGTCTTCAGCAATAGACTACTAATGCTCAATAAATATTGTTGATGCTCTTTCAAACTGATTAGCCTTTGCTTTCGTAGGATTTGATTGATGATAAATAGTATTTTTTTAATGAATGTAACTGATTTCCATCATTCGATCAGATAATTTTTCATAATATGGTTATTAACATAATTATTTTATAATTGACTAATTATCACCATTTCACTTCTCACCGGATCTTTGCCTCAAGTGCAATTACTCTAGTTCCTCATATTCGATATATTGGGAAATGATCGGGAACGCGAATGACTCGTTGGAGCATGTTAACATAGAGAAAAGATAGCATAAGTGCTTTCTTTTCTCTATGATGCTAACAAAGAAAATATTGTTCATATTTCCAATTAAATTAGTTCATAATTAAAATCAGTTAATATTCAAATCAGGCCCTTATGGATCAACCAATTGGAACAAGAGATCGGTGACATCTTCATGGGAAAGTTTCCCCACTCACATGGATAAAAGAGTATATATAGCCTGAAACTTGAGGTTACATGTTTTTCCAGTGAACTTTCTCTGCGAAAATAATTAATGACTTGGGAAAGAGATGTCTAGAAGGTCTTAAGCTCACTTTGGCACTTCGCAAGTCAGATAAGTCTATTTACACAGCTCCTCCTACTTGATCTGCTGCATAGATTAAGTTGAATTTTATTGAATAAATGATAATGGATAGTTAGATTTCATCGAATGATTTTTAAATAAATAATAATGGGAAATATCAAGCGATAGGCCTACTGTCGATATTCAACATATAAAACAAAAGAGCTCACTCCGTTTAGATTATACTCAGAGATGGATTCAGACCTTGTTAAGATATGGAGATGATGAATTGAGATACAGTAAATAGTTCACATAAATCATTTATTTATTATGTCACAATGAAGACATCGGGTTTCCCCAAATATGTCTCAATATAATCTCAATGTCTGGTTCTTATATCAAGCAGACTCATCTTTTGTGCATAGATTACGAGTTATGTTTGTTTCTCATGTTCGTGTTCAAGTCGAAATCCAGTTTAGAAAGAATGTCTTCGCCAAATAACAGATATGAACTTCAATTCTACTTTTATCTTCCTACTTGCATCAGACATGAGAACAAAACATAGAAATGAAACCATTAAATGGAATGAAATTTGAAAGTATAAATGTTGCTCGTTATAGAATTATTTCTCGCAGCTAAAATTGTATTAGGACTTGAACTCATGAAATCAATAATTTCATTTCATTTCCTGCACAGCTGCACAAAAATTATTTGCAAGCAAAATGCATTTCCATATAATAAGAGAGAGTAGGGTTGTGTTTGTTCGTTTGTTCGCATTAAAACAATCATGTTTACTCATGGATTGCATACCGGAAAAACGGGAATAATTAGATCTCGAAATTTTGCACATAGGATCTAAAAAAAATCAATCTCGTGGACCTCAAAGCACTAATTTCAATTTTCATTTTAGATTTTTCAGTATTAATGTACAAATTTCATCCATGAACATGAATACATTCTATTCATGCTGATATAGAACCAAATACCTTAAAGATGCATAGGCTCACATGCAGCGCTAGTGTCGTACTTGGAATTGAAATCGGCCATTGAGGGGGCAAACTATAAGATTATTACATACCAATTCCTTTGTAATCTATAGTATTACAAATATATAGATATAATATCTCGTGCTAAAATACCCCAATGGCGGCCTTCAATTTCAAGTAAGAGCTATCATTGGGAAGGCATAGGCATTGTGGGTCTATATCTCTTTAAGGTCTTTGTATAGAATAGAACTATAATCTATAGAGACTATCCCTTCGAACAGATGGTTAAAATTGGAAACTAATTTAATAACCAGTCCAATTTTGTTAGGCTGGCATTAAGTTGAGGGAGGTTTCCAAACAAGACTTGATTTCTGTCTCTCCATTAGGTTAGCACCAAGTTGAAGAACTTATCTATACTATAATAAAGGAAAGAACTGGCTCATACAAGTACGGGATAGGAAAATTATGTTTGATGCATCATCACGTCTAAACTACTGGACTGATCAACTTGAAACTTTGCATATAGATTGTTAATCAACTGAGGATGGTTCCAGGACTATTTCAAACTCTTCAAGATCAAATTCGGTCAAGTTTTCAGTTTGTCGAGCTTTAAAATAGACCTTTGCGGAGCACGGGTTTCCTGCTAGTTATAAAATATTTGTAATAAGGAATATGCAACTATTGATTTCACTTAAACCATAAGCTTATTCTATGAACTTGGAATTGATGGTTACTCATTGTATTTAATGTATTTGTAGTACGAACAATAGAAACGCTTGTGTTACGTTTTGAAGTGTTTTCACCGTTGGATTTAACAGAAGAATAAAAAAATACATGAAAGAGTTGATATGAAATGAATAAACTTATTCTTCTCCCTTACAGCAGAAAAATAAGATTAATAATTCTTCATATTCCCTCCCGTACTTTCCCACCAGTAATTAGAAGTTATGGAGCATTCATAACTACATGGCCTGAAAAATCGTCTACTGTCATCAATCTCCGCATTTATGAGGGCGATAAAAGTGTAGCGAGAAGGTTGATGGCCCAACAATATTAGTCATCTCGGTGCGAGTTGTTCAGGTCATTTATTATAGCCGCTGTCCATTTGTTTATTGAATCCTAAGTCAGACATCATCCATCATATTCAGCAACGGTTGTTTGCAAATAGGACCGGAACAGCTCTGTCAAGCGATGCATTGTGCCAGGCAAAACAGTGCAGCGTCCCTACCGTCTGAATGGCATCCATATTTTTGCAATCGGCCATTCAGTCCACCGAATAATTGTTCAGTTTAGTTCAGTTTCATTCAGTACAGGCATGGAGAAGAGATACTGTTAATAGCATTACTCATGTTTGGAACAGGGTACTCTGTACTTGTGATTGCTCTGCAAAATTATCTGTACTATCTCCATACGCTCCATCAGACTTGAACTAGCATTATATGAGAATACCAGTATTACGTAACGTATTTAATTTAATATAGCATATACGCCCGTAAAAATATTCTATTGACAGTGATGTGTAAAATGTGAAGTCAGTTACATACACATCGATTTTTGGATGTACGATTTTTTGCCGTCCTTATAAATTCTATGAGATGAAACAGATGATGTTTGTCAAGCTCCGTTTAATCTGGCAGGTCGGCAAAAAGTCGTACGTCCAAAAATCAATGTGTGTGTGCAACTGCCTTGGATTGTACTTCTGCAACTCGTATAATATATTTATCTCATTCCCATCTGTTATGAGTAGCAGGAGTGTTAATGAGTGTATATGTGTAAGGAGTGACAAGATATCGAGGTTTTTCAGCTTTCTCAATAAATAAACTACGTCACTTATGTCATTCATTTCATTGCTGAAGTTACTCCTGTGTTAGTATCTGGGTTTCCATTGGAAATGAGATGAGTAGCTATTAATTTGTTATTACCTGAATTATTTCACAATTCGTGGATGTACTCAAGGATAACACGACGTCAACATCAAACAGTTTTTTAATGCAGCAAGAAAGTATGGCCTCAATTGAAAATTCAATTTCCCAAAATCCTTTTTAAATAATCTTGGATACCTGATTGAAAAGGGGACAATCAAACCATATCCTCAACAGTACAAGTATTCATTTTTATCTAATAGACTGAATATGAGTGCAGTCATAGAACTTTCACGACGCTCAATTTATTGATTTTGTATGCTTATCTCGCAATAAAAAAACTATCGAATCCTACCCTGTTATTTGATTAATCTGGATGTATCCAACCAGGTGTATCATAATAGTTCGGTTCAATATCGTTTGAATAATTTGTTTTAGAGCACAGAACTTTGAAGCTAGACAACACGAAGGGTCGATCAATTTGTGAGTCCACTTTCACAGTAGTTCACCTCAAGTACCACATATTTACAGTGAAGAATATAATGTAGTCAGTACTGCAGCTTTAATAGTAATGTTCTGTCATTCACCATCGTGGATTGTTCAGAAAAATGTGAGTTGTTCCTGAAGATAAAGATTGTGATTTTTCTACATTTAAAAGAGATACAGTTGTATATATTCATTCAAAAGAGACTCATACAGCTTTGTGGACTTATTTTAGACGTACTAGAAATAACTTGAATTCTTTATCCACAAATGAGTTTCAAATCGTCTAGTACCTCAATATATCATGGATGTTTGTCGCTTTCAAGTATATACACACACAAATAAATACAAATGAGCGCTGATTTTGAAAACGACAACCACGAATTATTTCGTTCAATAAAATAAGGTTGAAAATGCTATTCACTGTTGTTTGATACAACTTTAGACAAACAGAATATCTTATTTTCCTTCGTCGTATTTATTTAGTCTATACAATACGAAATCTGCAACTCAAGGATGTCAAAATAACTTGTCAATCAGATCTTGTAGATGTAGGGCTTCGTAAATTTCATTCACATGTCGAGACTGTAATCAAATTTCCTTTGACAGGTTTTCCAGCCAACAGTGTAGTGTAAATGTTGCTGAAGATGGAAAACCGTTGAAGCGAAGCAGTCACTTACTGCATAACATCCGAGTGCTCTGGATTTCGGTTCAAGGCTACCAGATCTCTGCTATTGCTCACTACCGCATTCTCTGTATCATTCAAATTCACCGCCTTACCTTCCCGTTCCACCCCAGGTAAAAGGACGTCTGTTGAACTCTCCTTTGCTGCTCACTCGAGTTCTGCGTTTGACTTGCGATGGGCTTATACATATTTCGGTAGCATTCAAATTCATAATATAGTCCTGCATTTGCGAGGCGTACAAGGCGTGTATTCCAGATTCAAATGCTCGCTTGTTGAATTAATCGTACGACTACTCCGTTCCTGATGTATGATTTATAGCGGTGTATGGTTTCTCTGAATATACCCACATAAAGTCCGGTGCTTCTTTTTCTTGTGGTGGATGTTAATTTTGTGGGGTTGAAGCTCTAGATAGAATTTTCAACATGTAAATGAATCTTTTGGCAATCCAATATATTACGGAATTCAATCCGTTTAAACAATATGCTTCCTTCTGTAAGATATTCTGTGTGGGAGTACTCATGAAATATCATAATATAGCTTTTTTCCTATTCCTCATGCAGAAATACATCCACATGTTCATTCACTCTTAACGTTTTTCGACACCATCCCGACTATTGGAACCACTAGAAATAATGTTGATTCTATATTCACCTTTGGTTGATTTTCAGATGGTCTTAATACCATCAATATGCCTCGATATTCAGATGATCTTTATTCCTCAATACACCTCAATATCCCGATTATTGGGGTTACTTTATCCAATGAAGACATTTTCAAAAATCACCTTCAAATGCTTTGGGTGAATGTCACTAATCGTACAATAAGACCACATCAAACCCGTTCAAAAGGAGAAGAATATGCATCTGTTATCAAACTTAAATCATAACAAGCTCTTTTCTGACTCTACGAAAGGTGAAATATGCGAGTCTGATTTGGAAATTTTCAGATTGGTTAGTACCTTCTTCCTAATCACTAATTTGCCTACAAAAATATTCATATTGATCCAACCATTGATTGAATATGATGATGTAGATTCTATTAGACTGGCCACTAACGGCAGAACATGCTTGCCATGCACAGCTTCTCACATTGTTGTTTCATCACAGCTGCGATCACCATGAAAACGGTCTTGTATCTCCAATTTATTGTTTTTCTTCACTGCTCTATTCGAGGTTGAATAATTGTATTGGTTGAATAATTCCAATGGTTTATCTATTGTTATTGGTTGTTTATTTTACGTTAGAAGCCTCTCGCTGACGATGAAAATGTGAATGTGTTTATGAAAATATGACATGCAGGTTTATCAAGCATGTTCCACTCGTTAGTGGCCAGCCTAAGTGATCGTGTTTATTTCCTCCATCTTTCACCAACCATTATTGAATTTCCTATTAATGTGTTTGAGAATATTTAAATGATGAAATTGTACCACGCCTTACTTATATAATCTTACCTTTGAGAAAGTGTATCGTATTTTATGTGATGTTGAAATATTTCTATGTATTGTTAAAATTTACCTACATATCACCGTATATGAAATGATTTTTTACAAATTCTCTATGAAGTCTCCTATAAAAAAGGCTCAACCCTCTAATGATATGGCTGCTGGAGGCCTCTGCGTTTAGGCAGCGGAACAAAAAAGTATCATTCTCACCAACGATCTTCTGAATAATGCATAAGGCAGTGAGGAATGGAAATGTGCACAATATTCCAGCTTATACCCAGGAAGGGAAGTAAGTATAGGATAATGTAATTTTTGAGCGAAGAGAATGGCTAAGGATGAAAGGAGGGGAAAGAGGTCGGTCTTGTTTGATATTAAAAGCCTTCAGAGGAGATTGCAATTTCTTCTCTTGAACCTCCGAAAATCTTGTCACCGTCAGAACTCATATTAAAACTAAGTGCTACGCTCTACTCGTATATTGTTGAAGCAGACTTGCAAAGAGTTGGCTGCTTCCACGAGTGAACAATTTCGAATAAATTCAACTTTGATCCTAGAAACAATGCGCCCGCTTCAGCAACTGTCTCATTCCGCATGACTTACAGCATACATTCAAGCAGGAAACTCCTCGTATTAGATTTCAATTGCCTGTAGAAATTCCTTCAGTGAATAATCATCCCTTCAAAGAGCTTGTAACTATAAATGAGAATAGACTAACTTTGAATGATATATTCAATTCAGTGACGGATTACAAGGAAAGAAAATTAAGTCAGCCTTCAAATTCTTCATCTTTTCTTTGAATAATATACGTATAACATAGCATACATTTTGACACTCTTTTTTCAATAAATCAAAACATCGATTAGATTGGATTAGATCAAAACTAGATTATCTTGGAGATAAAACAACTTCCAAAAAATGAAAATACACAGTAACTGGTTCATCCTACGGTTATATCACTAATTAAGATTAGATTACTGGTTGAATCAGCTATTTCATTTCCATCGATAATTTTATTAAAAAATGTAATGTAATCAATTAATTTATATTATATCACTAATTAAGATTAGATTACTGGTTGGATCTGCCATTCTATTTCCATCAATTTGTTCTAAATTTCACAATCTTCGATCTATATATTCTAGTTCAGTATAGCATATTAATATCATAGTCCGCATTGACATTCCTCAAAGCTATTGTCATCTTCCAAAAACATATTCACCCAATAATTCCTCATCACATACGAAGGTGTTTCATTACTCTATTAACCAGGATTATCTGAATTGAATATCATTAGATGATAAGCGAATAAAATAATGATATCGAGTGACCTGGCTGGCTCAGTTCTTGTGTCAGAGTTTTCAGGTCGCAACTGATCAATTTCGGGGCCTCTGACATGACCACCTAACAACTGCAGCCGGGACCGACAATTCAACGAGTCCATACGAAACACGGGAGTGGACCGAGATAAATCAATCAATCAATCAAATTTCATTTATTCAAATAGTTGCATATAAAAGACAAGCTTCACAACATTGAATCGTCACAATTAATAATAAACACAGAAAGTACAATAGTGCAAGGAGGAGACGTCAAAGAAAAAACTGCCTTTAGGAGCACCCCCTGGAAGAAATCGATTAATTTCAGTTGATTTAAAAAAAAATTTATTTTTTAATAATTCTATGTTATGTAATTTCCTTCCCTCAAGACATCCACATATTCATCCACTGTGTATGGCGCTCTTTTTAACATAGCTTTCCTTATCCTTCCGGTCATCTTTGAAAAATTGGAAAAAATCTTTAAATTGATGGGGAAGTCTTTTTATAATTTCCATTGCGCAATAGTGTGAGACTTTCTCCAGAAGGGTTAGTCTATGTGTCGGGTAACCGAGGAGTGAGTCACCACTCCTCGAATTGTAGGAATGATCAAGTAAAACGGATGAGAATGCCCTCCAATTTTTACTAACGTACGTGATGATCTCCAGAAAGTACATGGCTGGCAAAGTTAATATACTCTCTCTCACAAAATAAGGCCTACAGGATTTTCGGGCACTGAGGTTGAAGATTCTTCTAAGAGCTCTTTTCTGCCTCCTGAAAATTACCCCAAGGTGTGTGTCATAGCCACCCCAGAATATCAAACTGTAACGAATGACAGACATGAGATAGCCATGATAGATCGCAAGCAGGGAATTATACCCTACTGCTCTCCTCACACACCTCAGCGAGAACAGAATAGCAGATATCCTATGCAAGAGACGCTGATAATTATGTATATATTGATAATTATAATATCTTGCCCGGGCCGGGATTTGATCCCGAGCCTTTGAATCATAAAGCCAGCATCTGATCCACTCGACTACGAATAATTATTATAATAAGAATAAAGGATACTAAATCACCGAAGATCCAACTATATTCACAAAATCAATATTGGTATTGATTCAATAAACACGATAGTTCTACCAAAAATATAGGGGTGCTAGCGTGATCAGTTCCTTCAAAAAATGTGAGAATAATGTTTCAACATAATTGATAATGCCAAAGCATTTTTGGAACAGCTATGCAGCTGCTCTAAGCTGGAAAATGTAATATTGCGTCCTATGATAGACGATGCTTTTACGGTATTAAGGCGGAAGAAGGTCGTGGCTTGTTTTCATCCGTTATATTGCAAAACAGGCTATCCTTAATACCTTCTTTGTCTGAATAAAAAGTCCTGTCTCAGGGTTATCCTAAGCTTCAAGGGAGATGAGCTTTCTGAGAAAATCCATAATACGTATACGCTGCTATTCCTTTCAAGATAAGCTTTCTAGGACAGGATATTATATTTCTCTTCGCCCATCACATCCCTATCACATCTTTATCACTCATCACTAGAAATACCAGAATTCTCATTCTCACAAGTAAATTTTTCCATAGTTGTACGTCGTGGTGGATGGAACTGAAAAATTTGTGAATTGAAGAACTACGAGACTTAACCTATTTCGGACTATGTGTTATCTAAATTTGGGAGAGGAACAGCACAAGGTTACCTTATTTTTCCTTTCCCTATCACCATAGAAATTTATTGTAGAAATCACAATTTATTTATTTATATTTTTTACAAAGTAGCACTGATTGGGAGAGAAAAACTAAGGATACTCCTTGTACTATTTCTCTCCCAAATTTAGATAACATTTTAAAAGTCCAAAATAGGGTTATAATTTTACTTTACTAAAATTAAGTCCATTTTCACTCAAAAACAACGAAAACTAAGATTTTCAAATTTTAACGGTTTAAAACAGATTAAAAAACAAAAATCACCCATATCACACTCAAATCACCATTAATTGGAAAATTTTTGAGTAGTTTTACAAAATTTAGAGTCAGAAAAAACACAACTAACTATTCAGCCAATATTAAGTATATTATCATTTCGATAATGTACTTATTGTATAAATGAATGAAGAATGAATTGATAATCCAATGTGTTCCACTGATATGGAGTTCTACTGGAGATAACAGTAGTTATTCAATCTCTATCCTTGAATATCAACCACAGTTCTGTAATAATTAAATTGTTTACTTAATTGTAAACTGATTATGCTAATGAACTAGTTACAATAAACTCATTGTAACAATTACAAGTTATCCTTTACAATATTTTCTATGAACATATTCATTCCATTTATATGATTGAAAGAGAATTCATGTTAAAAATGATAGCTATTGACAAATAATATTCCAGGTTGCCGATAATTCACTAATAAATGTTTCCTTGACTTGTGAGAACTGTAAGGATCTCTGATAAAGTAAAGAATTCAACTTCATTGTTGAAGGATTATTATTGAAGTCTCTAAGATTTATGTCTAAAGTGATAGAATAACCATACAAGATTCGCTCTATCCGTCTACTCATAGAAAATGAAAGATAATATGGGTTAAATGATATAATGATTGTTGAACATTCTATTGGTTACATTCAGATCCCTATTATTTTTTATAAAATATAGATTCTTCAAAAACAATAGTACTTACAAGAGATCTGAATGATTGCATGATTCAATTACCAAGCAGTTCAAATAGGATTGATTATAAAAACACATTGGAAATGATAAGAAATGGCGTTTTGATTTGATTCCTTAAAGCTCTCAACAATCATTCCAAGTTTGTATTCTCGACTTCCATTACGTGAAGAATATGTCAATAATAATCTGTCAACTCATTTTGTAACTATTGAGGAAGAATCTATATTTCATAATGGATCCAGAACAGGTTGCTTATGAAAGCAGCAACAACTTCGAAATCTCTTAAACTTTCTGCATAATCTGTTGGCACTTTTTCGCACCAGTCTGAAGTGTCTGATAGATTTTGCGCCGGAGAAAAGAGAAGCCGGCAGGTTATCATTAAAACTTGTCGCATGGCTGCACCGGCTTTGAGAGATCCAACTTTTCATTCTGTGCCCGGATTACACTTCCAAGAAGTGTTTATCATCCGAGTACATGCAAAATCCCTTCTTCATCACAAATTTTAAACGTGAGAGAAATTTACTCGGCAATATCATGTTCATTCTGCCTTATTGATTGAAGCCATTTCCAGGTCGATGAACACAAATCAAACTCAGGATTTCGAGAGCATTAAAAATATGAATTCTATCATAAAATCACTTCACTCATATGGGCTACTTTATTCAAATTAATAAAAACAATATAAAATTTGTAGTTCCCTTTTATTAAAACATTTTTACAACTTTAAAACATTTTAACGACTAGTTTGACCTACTTTGGCCATTTTCAAGTTGAAATGTAAAGATAACAAAGTTGAAACTAGATAATAGTATGGATTAATATTATCAATATGAATTCTATCATATAGCTGTAATTATTTCACATCAAAATACAGACATCTCTTATTCAATTCATTAGCCATTGACTTACGAGTAATCCTTCCAAGGTTGGATCGTTAGGTAAAGTTGTGTAGATATGACTCAACAATGCTAGATGATATAACATGTTTCATGACCAGACTCCAAGATCAACTGAACTATTGGATACTACATTTATCATGTTGATTTCATCAGTTTAGGCCTGTCGCGAATTGAGATGCGACGCGACGTGTCTGAAAGATGAGTTAATATCATAATATGATCATATTATAATGTTCACATTAGGACGAAGCTAGTACTTGTGAACATTATAATATGATGATGATAATGATATCAATTAATCTAACAGACTAATGTCGGGTCATGTCACGTCGCGACGCGTCTCAATTTGCGAAAAGCCTTACCGCCATAGAACACTTGAAACATATAGTGCCAGTTGCACAAATGCTGGTTAAGTTTTCATCGTGATTAATTTCACAAGAACTAATTAGAGGAGCCGTCTCTTCAAAAAAGCCTTCACTGATTGGTTCTCGTGAAATTAACCATGATTAAAATTTAACCGGCTTTTATGCAACCGGGCCATAGCTTGTAGAGTTATCTCTCAACACAGAGTCAGGGACAGGTGCGAACTGAAGTACTCTGTCACCAAACCTGTGCTTTGATAATAATTCATCTAGTAGAGTTTTAAATTCTGTTGCAAAACAGTTATTATACACTATCAACCTTATGCGATTATTTAAACTGTAATAAAGGAAAGAACTGGCTTATACAAGTACGGGATGGAAAACTATGTTTGACACATTATCACGTCTGATCTACTGGACTGATTAACTTGAAATTTTGCATATACATTCTTAATTAGAACCGGCATGGTTATAGGCCTTTTGTCAATTCTTCAAGATTTCATTACGTCAAGTTTTCAGTTTGTCAAGTTTTGAAATGGACCCTTGCGGAGCACGGGTTACCTGCTAGTATGAAATATACGATTAATTTATCAAAATCACTTCACTTATATGGGCTACTTTTGTACAAATGAATAAAAACATGTAGTACTCTTTATTATTAAACTTTATTCAAACTACCGGGTGATTTTTTAGTCCTGTTACTCTATTTTTAATACATGGTAATTTTTCCCTAATAAAGGGAAATTTTGTTTTGTTGCACGAAGTTGGTAGCCCTACTCACTCAGTATACACAAGGCAGTGCAAGTTTATT
Organism: Nilaparvata lugens; assembly: GCF_014356525.2. Taxonomy (NCBI): domain Eukaryota; kingdom Metazoa; phylum Arthropoda; class Insecta; order Hemiptera; family Delphacidae; genus Nilaparvata; species Nilaparvata lugens. The sequence continues at coordinate 56,366,713 of NC_052508.1, read as the reverse complement.
ATCCTTAAGCCTTGTACACACGTCCGTACAGATTCGCGCGAACAATCGTATGTACATATGCCTCAACATTCACTGTACGTCCTTGTGGACGCGATCCACGTATGCCTCGGCATTCAAAAACCTATCTGATTTGCAGACGACACGAAGACATGTTAGATGTAGATTTTCCACAACATGACAACAATGGCGTCATTCCATCATTGAAGATAGTTATCACAAATTACAGCAGTATCATTTTTTTCAATGAATTATATAATAAAATCAAAAATAAAACTTGACAAACGATGTTGGTGGTTTGAACGATTGTAGGTTGAAGTAAGGAAATAAATTGCTACATGACATAAGATTGACAATTCAAACTTTATTAGTCAAAAACATCATCTTGTTGATATACTGAATCTAATTCAACTAGTTATCTAAACAATAATGATATCATCATGAGGGAAGCAGTAACTCCACAAGAACGATTGGCTCTAACTTTGAGATTCTTGGCATTAGGCGATTCATTTGTTGGTTTCCAATATCTATTCTGAATTTCAAAAAAAGAAAATTTCTACAATAATTCCAGAAGTTTTGATGACCTAATCAAAGCACTTAACACTGTCTCACAAAATTGACAGTCTTCTTTAAGGAAATTAGCCATAAATTGGATCAAATACTAAATTGCTGCCCATTTTAAACTAACTCTGCTCATTCACATGACAAAACAAGATTCTCCAAAAGATTAGCTTCAAGATTTACCTTTAAGGGAATACTAGTTCAAAGTTTGAATAAATCTCTCTATAGATAGCCTAGCTATTTAAAACGTATAATATCATATTGAAGATTACAATTTTAATTAACAACTCTGATAACATGAAACAAACACAAGATGATTTGATAGCCACAGTAAAATAATATTTGAGTTATACTTTCTTGTAGGAACCCTGTAGAGAAGCTTTTTTCACTTAAAATTATGCAGTTCTAAATTTGTTAATCATGATACAAATTATATATTCCATGCATGTTTCTTTTTAAATATTTGACAATCCACATATCCTACAAAATTACAAAAATCCCACAATTTACAATTAGTTATTGGATCACAATTTGATTTGTCAATTGTCATACATTAACCTAATTCATTGGAATTAGGTTATGACGCCTTCAATGTTTACGTTTTGCCTCACCCGTATGGCAAAATTGCGTCCACACGTACATTCAATGCTCGCCCGAGGCGCCTTTGAGCACGCCAAAATACCGACAGGGTTCCGGTTCGCCCACATGCCTCAGCGAACAATGTCCACACGTGCGAATGCAAGCCCATACACGTATGCTCACCCGAGGCAAACGTACGTGTGTACACCGTTTTAAGCTGTGTAACATTTTGTGATGATTGCGGTCGTGTTATGAACAGAATGTCTTTTACCATAGAACAACGGGTTTTCATTCTGGAACAATATTTTGCTACGAAATCGTACGCGAGTGTAAAAGAAGCATTTCAAAATAAATTTGTTGGTGTACCTCCGCCAGAAAAAATGTAAATTTCTAGATTAGCAAACCGATTTCGAGAGACAGGTAGTGCTTGTGAAAGAAAACGTAGTGGTCGACCAACTGTCAATTTGTGGCTCTACTGGAACCTCAAGAAAGATATTGCTGGTTTCAACAAGACGGCGCTACCTGTCACACGTCTCGAGAAACCATGGATTTTCTGCAAGAGTTCTTTGGTGATCGAATAATAAGCAAGGGTTTATGGCCTCCAAGGTCTCCAGACCTCACATCCCCTGATTACTTTTTGTGGGGCTACATTAAGTCTGAGGCCTTCAAAAACAATCCTCACAATATTGATGAACTGAAAGCCAATATTACAGACTTAATCACGAATATTTCCAATATAACTCTGAAAAAGGTTTCTGCTAATATGGTGAAAAGAGTACGAGCGTGTATAACCTCAATGGTTTGGACATTTTGAGCATATGGTGTAATAATTTTAAGTAACTAAGAAATGTGAGTAATAAAATATCAATTTTCTTCTGTAAATAACAAATATTATGTTTTTATTAATACCCAATTCCCGTTTATAAATTACATCAAAAATTGGGTAACAGTACTAAAAAATCACCCTGTATTTATTTATTTACTTTAATTAAACTTTATTTTTAATTTTAAAAAAATATATAAAAACTTGTAGTACCCTTTATCATTAAACATTATTTTAAAGTTTTTAATACTAAAGGGTACTACAAGCTTTGATATTGTTTTTATTAATTTGATCTATTTCTCCTATCACCCTCCCTATATCATTGCATGCAAAATTTCAAACCAATTCCTCTCAAAATCAAGCACGACAGTAGAATGATTGAGTCGCAGTTTTTCGATACTGATAAAGCCAACGACTGTTCACAATCGATCCGAGCATTTGCAGCGGTTTTCGGTTGAAGGAAGGCGGGTGCTGGGTGGGGGGTGGTGGGGGAAGTGAGCGCCCACTGTGACAGCTCAATGAGACGACATCGGCTCAAAGTGGGGAAATGGAATTGCAACAACAGACAAAGAAAGCATTAGCTCCATTTCGTCGTCTCATTCCAGCGATTCGATTCGGTTTTCGATTGGTGGCTGCCATGACGTGAAAGGCTTGTCCATTACCTTCCATTTACGGCCTGCTCTATAATATCGAACACTTTCCGCTCTCAGAGTCAATCCTCTTTCAACAAGACACTCTGAAAAGAAGAGCCGATAAAAGAATAGCGCGCTTATCAGAGACAGTTGTTCAATCATACTGCATCCAATAATACTTAACATTTCCAATATTTTCTGAAGCACGAAGGAAATCGTTCACTCTGCCCTTTTTCTTATAACTGCTGTATAGCAGCTATATATAGCGCACCACATAGGAAGAAGCAAAATTAATAAAGATTCCAACTTCAATTTCCATCGGAGTGTTGTGTTCTCTTTATTCCTTATACAGTACTTATCATGTTCTCTTGCTACTTAATGTTCTCCTTATCTTCATCTGAGTATTCTCATTCCTCCTCATACAGTACTTATCAAGTTCTCTTCCTTATCAATGTTCTCTCTAAATTTATCCTCCAACCTCCAATTTGTAACTTCCACAACATGTAGAATTATATATTCAGATGCAAAAAATATACAAATGCTACTCACTTCACTGTTAAGAAGTGCTCTTCAAAGGAATACGAATACGTAGCAACAATTCAAGAAAAATTCTCAATTGGAACAATCCTCATTGTATTCATCGAATGATCGTATCCATTCGATCAATGCTTTTTATTGTGTACTTATTATTGTTACTTATTAAGACCTGACGTTATTCATCTGTATATTATAGAGTGTACTGTGTTGAATAAAAAGATTATCTTATCTCATTCATTTTTATTGAAAAGTTTAGTTCAGCCTAGTTGAATCTGTGTCTTAAAATAGTACAAAATGATAACTTTTTTCAATTGAGCATATATTTGTCTATGAAAAAATCAGGGATTCACTTGTATCAAATATCCCTGTTATTTTTAGATAGGAAGCTGCAAGTGAATGTGCAGCCTAGAGCAATGTTTAAAGTAGGGCTGAAGTTGGTGGTGATGTGATGAATAGCTGAAACGTGCTCGCTCTAGGAGCGAAGATTAAACAGCAGCAACGCGGCTAAGCAAGTGCCCTATGCTAATGTGCCGCCGCATCAACATTAATTTGCATGCTGCGTGTGTTGATTCTGTTGAATATTTAGCAATCCGCTTATCAATGTTTGATGGAAGCGTCTGCTCAAGAGGAACCTCTTGGGTGCTTGAGAAGTTTGTATAATTTGGGAGTGCCTTCCACCTTAAAACATCGCGAAATTTCAATTTCGGCCTGAATACACTGAATAGAGATACCGCGAGTTCCTTGCTACTGTACTGTAAGGGTAGTTACATTACTACCACCTGAATTTACAAAGCTATAGCGCTAAATCTAGGTATAATAATAATAATATCATGTGACCAGGCTGGCTCAGGTCTTGTGTCAGAGTTTTCAGGTCGCAACTGATCAATTTCAAGGCCTCTGACATGACCTAACGACTGCTTTTTAAGTGGTAGTGGTGTAATTGGCTTAACTGTGTGTACTGTTGCATAGGGTGACAAGGTTGACTATGTAGTTCTATCTCATAGCAGGCTTATTTTTGATTGAGAAGCTGAGTAAACTTCATTATTAAGTATCCGCTAACATGTTTGACAAAGTTTTGTCTAGAGAATCGGGGGAAAAGATCTAGAAAGTTTGGAAAAACAGTTTTCCAGTAAATTTCTTTTGTTGCTGTTAGAGCAATTTGTTCGAACCGAATACAGTTTGTTCAAAGAAACATGTTAATCAAAATTTGCTGAAGTGTGGACTCAGTTAAAGCTTGAATCAAACTCCAACTGAGAATGTTAGATGATTTGAGGAAAAAGTCAAACGTGAACAGTGATAAAGGATGGATGATGGTAGGAAGAGTATAGAGTGATGAATGATGATTGATGATGTATGAAATGGGACGTAGATGGAACGAATTATTGCGTTCTGATTTTTTCGAAGATATAGTTCAGCTGAACCAACTGAATCAAATAAGTTTCTAACTGTCTCCAAAGGTTGAAACCTTCCAGGACCTTTTAGGTCATTTACAGAGTGTGGTTTCAAGAAGTAGAAGTTTAAGTTTCGCTTGAACTTGGAACTCGAAGGCTTATCCTTAAGGTGCGTACAGATATATGCGCCGCGAACAATTCACTTTTAATCAGCTGATGCCAAGCTTTTTATATCTGTATCTTACCGTTTCTGTGAAAATACAGATATAATCAGCTGATTAAAAGTGAATTGCTCATGTTTGCGGCGCGTATATCTGTACGCACCTTTACAGCTGATAGACTTATAACAAAACTGGTTGAAACATCATTAATATAATCATCATCATAATAAACATCATTTATCACAATGTGCCAGATTTTCAATTTGAATCGCGACTTTATTCAGTTCAATTTTATACACTGAAAACTTTATTCTGATTCGTTCATAACATTTATTTCTGATAGTATGTCCAATTTGAATTAGAAAATAATCCTATTATGTGAATACACTCTTCAAAGGGGTTTCATGATAACTTCGAAGGGAAGAGGAATAAACAAGTTTCCAAGTAAATTGGAAATAGTCTAAGAAAAAATGCAGTCCTGGAAAATGAATAAGGATTCGCTCAAATTGGTGAATGAACTGTCTCATCTCGATGGATGAACCATACAAACATAATTAAATCATAACAAAATGATATCAATTCACTTATGAATATGATCGCTCTATTTGTACTTGAGTCATCAGTAAATAACTCAGATTGATTGTAATCTACAAATGGATGGAATAATTAATTAACAGATTGTAATATTACTTGACTGCTATTGTATGCAATGATAAATTGAACGCAATTCCATATTAATGCACTATTGGACACACTATTGATATCGTTGTATTAATTTATTGATAGCATATCCACTTATAATAACGTTGCCGTATTTCGAAATTGTCGATAATTTTGCTGTATTGAAGCAATGATAGCATATTCACTTATAATTTGATTAATCATTGATTTTAATCTGTTTACTGCAATAGCCCGTCACTTTTTCGAGCGTTAACCGAATTCAGCCAGAGATCAAACACACTAAATTGACAATAAGTTTTTGATTGCACTCTAATTAATCATGACCAGAATTCCCGACTGATATCAGCAAATTCGAGCGAATTCATCCACCTCAAGACAATGGGATAGCTGCGGTATGGTTAGGTTAGGAAGTGGTGGGATGCTGATGAACTCGTCCAATAAATTATGCCAACTTGGGTCAGCGAGACAATGGCATTAATTTGCATTGCACGATGACTAAATGGAGACCTCGTCTGCGCATGCGCTGCACTGCGGTTGGTGGTTATTTAAAACGTCGTCAACCGCTGCCGAGCAATTATTGTGTTTGCGGCGCAGTGACAGGAGTCAGCAAATAATACTCACCCATACTGATAACACACATGCATGTCAATCCCAAACAGCCTTCAAATGTAATGGTGAGATGAAATTAGAATTTTGATGCTTCAGATCGTATTTTCGAATAAAATATTTGATTTCCACTACAGCCTTGAAATGTATTGAAGAACAGAAATTGGAATTTTGATGTCTTTACATGCCTATAATTGAAGATGTGATTCCAAATTTTATTCTATTTTTCAATTATTTATTATTTTACAAAGGAGACTTTCTATAAGTATTTTAAGCCTAGGTGATAATGATGGGATGAATGATAATACAATGAAGGTAGAGTTATGAATGAATAAAAATGATAGGTTATGCTATCCACTTAAATTGATTTGAGTCCACTTTTCAGTCCAGAAATAAATAAACTGGAAATTTTTAATTTGATTTGATTAAAAACTGTAAATAAATAACCGTAATTAAATTTAATTCGATTCATTATTGTTTTGACAAAATAGAACTGATTTGATTGAATTTAGGGTGCGAGCAGAATCCTGATAGGTTAGGTCGATAATTAGCTCAAAGTGAAAGTCACGATCGTTAACGACCTTCATGTAGCATAAATACATTGTCAAGCATGGAAGTCTCAAACACGGTTATCTCTCGATTTCCGCTCAGCACGATGACATTTGATAATGTTTTTATCATTAACAGCTGATTAGTGGTAACGGTCGAAGCCGAAATCTACACCGCGACCTACCACTACCTCCGTAAACAAAGCCATAGTGCATTCTGGTGACGTCAGCACAGGTAGGGCTCCTACACCAATAAAATTTGTTGATTTCAGCTGATCTATATCAGCTAGTGTTTCTATTGGTGTAGGAGCCCTACCTGTGCTGACGTTACCATCAACCACCGTCATGCACTATGGCTTTGTTTACGGAGGGAGTGGACCTACTCGTTCTGTTCGCACCTGTACAGTCCGTTTTGAATTAGATTATCTTATAATTCGATAAATAATTTATTCGGTACATAATGTCAGATGTTATCCGCTAAATGTTGGTTACAGAATTCCGATTCACAGAAATCACAGAATTCCGACACAGGAATAAGAGTATCAATAGAAATGAATACTATTTTGAAACTTTATTAGTGTACGAACTGGTCAGGTCGACCTCAATTCGACTTTCAGTTCGCCCTCCAACACATTGTGAAGGAAACATTTTCAAGCATGTGAGTGAACTGTGAAAATATAATTTTCATAAGTTATTGTGGGATTAGGCCTATTCATATTCGCTCGGCCGTGCTGGATAGTAATTGTCCAATCAGAACTTGTAGGAATTATATTTTAACTGTTCTGTACGAATCCAGCTTTATTCTCGATCGCGTTTCTGCACGATGAAATTCAGATGTTTTTATGCCTGTTGATTAATGTTAATTAATGCCTGTTGATTAATGTTCATTAATGCCTGTTGATTAATGTTGATTGATGCCTGTTGATTGAAGGTATCGATGGAAACTTGAAGCTAAACAGCAACCTGCTTGTACTTTTTGTAGCTGAAGATAATACTATATAGATAAAACTATTAGAATAAATAATGAATGATAAGTAGAGTAGCTAATATCCAAGTATCAGCTACTTCATCCGCTTGATACAGAATCAAGAATGCATGGCATATCTTTGATAACGGTCGTGCAACCTTCTGTTTACAAAGTGGTGTACAAGACATTGCTCATGTCTTTTCCCCAGAAGAATAGGTTCACAATGGTTGCGTAACCGTGGATCAGCTCTCATTTTTCAGCGGATCGATGAACGCAGCTTGTGATTGATGGTGATGCGACCGAATGAATAAGGCGGCTGCAGCTCATGATTCGGCAACGATTGATCGCCATTTTTCCGGTGGCGTTCGACGCTGTCAAACTTTGATGGAGAATATCATCTCTCAGGCACCGGTGAACAATGCTAGCGATTTTCATCTCGTGAACGTCAAGAGTTTCTTGGAGAAGAGTGTTGATGAAAAATTGAACATTCCAGTGTGTTACGCATCACTCGTGTGACGGGACATTTCTCAGGTCAGTGATCAAAGTGAGTTCGCATCCGAAGTGTTGTAGATTGCAACTTTAGGAATTGCTGGAGTAATATCGAAGGGCTAGGATAAGATCGAAATTCCAATAACTGAGATTCCAAGAAGTGACTGAACACAGTACAGAATTTCAAAGATCTTGAAGCATTTGCAATGTAACACAAGTATTGGAAAGTGAGGTATTTTCTTCAAGAGCTGAATATATACTCTTTCATTCAAGTTTAAAGATTTTAAAGACTTTGTTGAATAATTATGGAATCAGTCTATTAACGAGCGCTTACATTGAACTTGTGCAACCTGAGACAAGACGTAGTTGAAGAATTTTAATTTCAATTCTCAATTTATTTAACTTTTTCAGGCCACGAGAAACACCTTTTGGAATCCCAATATCCCTCTAAATTTGGAATTTATTATCCCTCTTGCTATTATAGCTATTTGAGGGATATGAAATAATATAATCAGTGTTACTCCATGGATCATTTGTAACTTTTATCAAGTCTCTGTCAAAATTGATTTACGTATGGACGGAGAAATTGAGATTCTATCAACTGAAATCATAATAGTTTCGCTCTCTTCTATAATTCCCACAAGATTAGCAATATATAAATATATACATGTATATACATATATATATATATATATATATACATGATTATTTTCATAATAGTTCCGCTCTCTACTATAATTTCCACAAGATTAGCAATACTTATAACATGGTGGTTGCCTTGACTGATGTTCGAGAATTGATATTTCAGGATAATTACGAAGCCTAGCAATACTTTCCAATAAATTGAGCCTGCTCAGACAGAATTGATTTTCATGAGGGAAACGGCTTACTATTGCTCTCCAACTTCAGTTAGTTGAAAACTGGAAGCAAACTTAATGTATATTCAAATTACAAATAGATATTCACAATTCAAAGATCAATCTTCCATTCTTGATTTTCGTTTGGCGTCACATACTCAACTATGTCAAGTTGCACTAATGAGTAAAGCTCATAAGTAGACAGAGAACAGCAGGTAACAGAAAATGAGCAAGCCCAAAGAAGCTGCTGTCTTTGAGGAGATTGTCAATTAGTTTTGGGTCAACTAGCAAATTACATACTACAGTCAACACTTACCCGTGCCTGTACGTGCTTACTCACTTACTGGAGAAATTTCTGCACCGCGTAACGCTATCCTGGGTCTCTACTCTCGTTCAAAAGGCATGTCTGTTGCAGGTAATAAATGCGAAGAACCGAATAATCTCTGACGTAAGAAGTAATTACTCTGTAGCGATATCTTCCAGTAACGTTGACGTCAGCACGAATTTTAATTAATGTGGCTCATTAATTATTTAAGCTTTCCTATAATGAAAAATACCTCCAGACCGAGCTGTGTTCTGGGCTACTCGAGATAACAGGCGGATGATACACACAACAGCTCCAATCTCCATAGTGCTGCTTCTTCCCCGAATTACTTCTAAGAAACTCAGGAAATAAGTTTTGAAACAAAAGTGGTGGAAGAGAACTCGCTCATTCTGAACTTCTCAATCTCCATTTCTAGGTATTTCTGGGAAGTTGTCGATGGATTATTCACTCTAAATTATTGAACCTCTGCTGTGATTCAATCCACTCACAATAAATTAAAAGGAATTCTGTTTATATTCCTCGAAAAAGATTCCACGAATAGACATATAATTTCTGTGCAAGATTCATTCTAATTCCGGAATGAATGAGGATGCGAATCATCAAATCATCGAAGATCAAAAATCATTCATTCAGATTCAAAGTGATTCCCAATCGATATGCGTAGTTATATCTCGAATGCGATAAAATTGAGGCTAATATCATCAACCAATCAAGTTTAATGGACTGTTTTCCTTCAGTTTTCAAAAGGGTTTGATCAAATTTAATATGAACTGTAATTTTTACTCGTGATAATACAAATAATGAATCAAATATTGTGGAAAAAATTCAACCGATGATGAATAGTATATTGTATTTTTGATATGCCGGATAATATGGACCTTAATGAATAAATGGAAACTTTTATTGGGAATACCATAACTATAAGCAGCCACTTTCCGATTATTTGAGCTCAATAGGCTAGTAATTATCTGTCCGTTGGTATCTGAGCGAGATAGATGATGCATAATATATACAATGAATAAATGAGTTGAAATATTCCAGTAATAATTACTCCTGATCATATTAGTAAATTCTAACTTGCAATACCAGAAATATGATTAAAAGGTTGTTCTCATTAACAGCTGATTAGTGGTAACGGTCGAAGCCGAAATCTACACCGCGACCTACCACTACCTCCGTAAACAAAGCCATAGTGCATTCTGGTGAGGTCAGCACAGGTAGGGCTCCTACACCAATAAAATTTGTTGATTTCAGCTGATCTATATCAGCTAGTGTTTCTATTGGTGTAGGAGCCCTACCTGTGCTGACGTTACCATCAACCACCGTCATGCACTATGGCTTTGTTTACGGAGGGAGTGGACCTACTCGTTCTGTTCGCACCTGTACAGTCCGTTTTGAATTAGATTATCTTATAATTCGATAAATAATTTATTCGGTACATAATGTCAGATGTTATCCGCTAAATGTTGGTTACAGAATTCCGATTCACAGAAATCACAGAATTCCGACACAGGAATAAGAGTATCAATAGAAATGAATACTATTTTGAAACTTTATTAGTGTAAACTTTATCAGGTCGACCTCAATTCGACTTTCAGTTCGCCCTCCAACACATTGTAAAGGAAACATTTTCAAGCATGTGAGTGAACTGTGAAAATATAATTTCCATAAGTTATTGTGGGATTATTCATATTCGCTCGGCCGTGCTGGATAGTAATTGTCCAATCAGAACTTGTAGGAATTATATTTTAACTGTTCTGTGCGAATCCAGCTTTATTCTCGATCGCGTTTCTGCACGATGAAATTCAGATGTTTTTATGCCTGTTGATTAATGTTAATTAATGCCTGTTGATTAATGTTCATTAATGCCTGTTGATTAATGTTGATTGATGCCTGTTGATTGAAGGTATCGATGGAAACTTGAAGCTAAACAGCAACCTGCTTGTACTTTTTGTAGCTGAAGATAAAACTATTGGAATAAATAATGAATGATAAGTAGAGTAGCTAATATCCAAGTATCAGCTACTTCATCCGCTTGATACAGAATCAAGAATGCATGGCATATCTTTGATAACGGTCGTGCAACCTTCTGTTTACAAAGTGGTGTACGAGACATTGCTCATGTCTTTTCCCCAGAAGAATAGGTTCACAATGGTTGCATAACCGTGGATCAGCTCTCATTTTTCAGCGGATCGATGATCGCAGCCTGTGATTGATGGTGATGCGACCGAATGAATAAGGCGGCTGCAGCTCATGATTCGGCAACGATTGATCGCCATTTTTCCGGTGGCGTTCGACGCTGTCAAACTTTGATGGAGAATATCATCTCTCAGGCACCGGTGAACAATGCTTGCGATTTTCATCCCGTGAACGTCAAGAGTTTCTTGGAGAAGAGTGTTGATGAAAAATTGAACATTCCAGTGTGTTACGCATCACTCGTGTGACGGGACATTTCTCAGGTCAGTGATCAAAGTGAGTTCGCATCCGAAGTGTTGTAGATTGCAACTTTAGGAATTGCTGGAGTAATATCGAAGGGCTAGGATAAGATCGAAATTCCAATAACTGAGATTCCAAGAAGTGACTGAACACAGTACAGAATTTCAAAGATCTTGAAGCATTTGCAATGTAACACAAGTATTGGAAAGTGGTGTATTTTCTTGCGAGAGCTGGATATATACTCTTTCATTCAAGTTTGAAGATTTTAAAGACTTTGTTGAATAATTATGGAATCAGTCTATTAACGAGCGCTTACATTGAACTTGTGCAACCTGAGACAAGACGTAGTTGAAGAATTTTAATTTCAATTCTCAATTTATTTAACTTTTTCAGGCCACGAGAAACACCTTTTGGAATCCCAATATCCCTCTAAATTTGGAATTTAATATCCCTCTTGCTATTATAGCTATTTGAGGGATATGAAATAATATAATCAGTGTTACTTCATGGATCATTTGTAACTTTTATCAAGTCTCTGTCAAAATTGATTCACGTATGGACGGAGAAATTGAGATTCTATCAACTGAAATCATAATAGTTTCGCTCTCTTCTATAATTCCCACAAGATTAGCAATATATAAATATAACAACATGATTATTTTCATAATAGTTCCGCTCTCTTCTATAATTCCCACAAGATTAGCAATACTTATAACATGGTGATTGCCTTGTGATGGTGATGTTCAAGAATTGATATTTCAGGATAATTACGGAGCCTAGCAATATTTTTCAATAAATTGAGCCTGCTCAGACAGAATTGATTTTCATGAGGGAAACGGCTTACTATTGCTCTCCAACTTCAGTTGGTTGAAAACTGGAAGCAAACTTAATGTATATTCAAATTACAAATAGATATTCACAATTCAAAGATCAATCTTCCAATTCTTGATTGTCGTTTGGCGTCACATACTCAACTATGTCAAGTTGCACTAATGAGTAAAGCTCATAAGTAGACAGAGAACAGCAGGTAACAGAAAATGAGCAAGCCCAAAGAAGCTGCTGTCTTTGAGATTGTCAATTAGTTTTGGGTCAACTAGCAAATTACATACTACAGTCAACACTTACCCGTGCCTGTACGTGCTTACTCACTTACTGGAGAAATTTCTGCACCCCGTAACGCTATCCTGGGTCTCTTCTCTCGTTCAAAAGGCATGTCTGTTGCAGGTAATAAATGCAAAGAACCGAATAATCTCTGACGTAAGAAGTAATTACTCTGTAGCGATATCTTCCAGTAACGTTGACGTCAGCACGAATTTTAATTAATGTGGCTCATTAATTATTTAAGCTTTCCTATAATGAAAAATACCTTCAGACCGAGCTGTGTTCTGGGCTACTCGAGATAACAGGCGGATGATACACACAACAGCTCCAATCTCCATAGTGCTGCTTCTTCCCCGAATTACTTCTAAGAAACTCAGGAAATAAGTTTTGAAACAAAAGTGGTGGAAGAGAACTCGCTCATTCTGAACTTCTCAATCTCCATTTCTAGGTATTTCTGGGAAGTTGTCGATGGATTATTCACTCTAAATTATTGAACTTCTGTTGTGATTCAATTCACTCACAATAAATTAAAAGGAATTCTGTTTATATTCCTCGAAAAAGATCCCACGAATAGACATCTAATTCCTGTGCAAGATTCATTCTAATTTCGGATGAATGAGGATGCGGATCATCAAATCATCGAAGATCAAAAATCATTCATTCAAATAATAATTTCCAATCGATATGAGTAGTTATATCTCGAATGCGATAAAATTGAGGCAAATATCATCAACCAATCAAGTTGTAACATATTAAAATTTGGATAGATATAAAAATCCCTAGCTGAAATATTAATAGGTCCAAGTAAAGTAACTGGCTAATATCGCCAAAGAGATAACATAAAGATTAGATAATATCAGATTGTCCTGGCTAAACTGTACAACAGCCTAAGAGGAATTGAAATAATTTTTTGCTTATATATAATATTATATAAAATATTGAAGGTTGAGGTTAGGCATAAACATTTAGTGATCGGCGACCTAACGATCGACCGAGCCATGCAACGTAGAATCTGACCAAACACCTTGGCAGAAATTTATTGCGGCAAAACGGTATGCAATTTGAGGAACAAAAGGTCTCACGTGGCTAACTATTATGATGCATGAAACAAATAATAACGTATAGGAAATTAACTAGCATGTAGAGGGCATATTTAAAAAAAACCTAATAAAAATAATTAAATGTATCCAGGAAATAGGAGGTTACCAAGCGCATGAATACTGAAACAATTTGCATGCACCAATCACATAATTGCAATTGATAGGCGGCAATAGTATGCCGATTCAAAAATATTTGTATATATTTCTACAAATAAATAGAATTTGTATAATATTGTTGTATAGTCTATGTTATGGATATGGCCCAAAGGCAAAGAAATTATTAAACATACAACATAAGTAATAATTTAATATTTTAGTACGGTCTATTTGAACCTTGAATGGCGGAGGACTAGGATATTCAAATTTTATGTAAATTTGGAAGTCGGAAATGAGAATTGTAAAATTGAGAAAAGAGAACCAACACTCGCCTGCCAAATGCCACCATGAGAACTTGTAAAAATTTAAAGTTGGATTGAATTATTAAATTTCTTATAAGACTTTGTGATGCTCTTATAAAGAAAAAGTCATTTTCATTTTTTTAAATAATTTTGTAACCCCTTGGAAGAGACGACTCCGGCTACCATAGTCCAGGACCACCAGGAGTTGGATTGACATAAGCAGCTCATAAGAAATTTTCGACACGTGAGTGAGAAATATTGAAATAGTGACAGAGCGCCCTCAGTGCTTCGAAATTACATAATAATCAAAGCTAGCTCGTCGAAAGGGTTTTCTTATAAATTAAGAATTTAGTAAAAAATACTTGCGCAAGTAAATATAGTATTAAAGGTATTTTATTAGAAGAATAACGAATAAATCCACATATCAGAAGTTCTATAAATTAAAGAAGTATGAAATCTAGGCTAGTAATACATATTCATATGATCTTTAATTTCTACAATATAATTTGCGATAGTTTGTTGTAGCTCTGATTCACTAGATGAATTGCTCTATTTATTCCGTCAGGTGCCGAATCTTGCACCCTGAGATGAAATATATATTCATTGCAAAGAAATCTATTAGATACTATATAATTTAATATATATATATATTTGGATTATTGGTTGCCAATTTATCAAGTTGATTTTAAGGAAACTATTTTTAATGGAATTGTCCAAGTCCAACGTGGTACTGATGATGAGAGCTGAGCTCATTAAATAATTATTTGAAATTAAGTCAAGACCTATATTGAGGATAATAATTAAAGACAAGTCTAGTCATATTGAAATTTGTCGTGGATGGATAATAAAACAATAGATATATGAGTATTGAGGAAAACAGGCGGGTTAAATTTTGTATTACTTTTTGGGGAATCAATAGCTTTAAATAAAGATAAATTATATGTTTTAAAGAAAATTTTATATTATTGTTATTGTAGAAAATATATTTTATAGAGAGAGATATCATATTTTATGAGCCTAAACTGCTATTACTTTCTAGTCAAGAATCTATTATGTATAAGCCGGTTGAAATATAAGTCACAGTCTGTAAACTAGTCAGGAATCAATATTCAATATTGGAGCGCTAGAGCATCATAAAAAAAAAACTCAAGTTTAAATACCTTATTTCGGATATCCAAACACTTTGCACTTAACTGTTTCACTGTGAGTCCCGGTTTGTGTGTCTTTTTTTTTTTAACATTTTTGCATATTATTCATCACTTTTCTAATTAGCATTTATCATATTGTCATAATGAATCACACTCCCGCAAACTCTGAAGTTTCATATATGTACGGCGGTTGCACAGATCCCACTTTGTCGACTCCCAGCACATCAAACCCCACCATGGTAGATGCCAATACGCCACGAGAAAGGGAACCAGGAAGTGTCGGGTCGATAGTCTTCGATCCACAAGGTCTGCAACCTCTATCATCCACTCGAATCGACGCTGCTGACATACCATTGAATCAACGGATAGCAGAGATCAACTTCAAAGGGGGCGAGGAGCAGCCTGCAGAACCCGCATCTCCAGAGGCCGAGTCACATCTGAACAAACAAAGTATATTTTCAGTCACAGAGCTAGATCCATTTAAAAGGGTAATAATGGAACAAACTAGCAGTATGTTCAATATTATGTTACAAAACACAATGGATAACATGATGCAGAAAATTAAAAAAGAGAATGCGGCAATAAAAGAGGCAAACAAGCAAACAGTGGAACAGGGCATGAAGGAGACAGCAGACGCCATACAATCAGTGGAACAGCGGTTAGATACTATTGAGAGTAAAGTAGAGAATCATAGAGAAGAATTAAAAGCAATGATAAATCTACAGAGGGAAAGTCAGGATAAAGTTACAGCAGGATTATCGGAAAGGTTGGATACGGTTACCTGTGAACTAAACGAAAGGATAGATAACTTAACCACACAAATCACTACACCTATTCAGGATATAACAACTAGCATTAGGGCCGATTGCCATCAAGAAATCAACAAACAAATTACCGTTGCCAATCAAAATTTAACAACTACAGTTGATAAAAATATTAACAGTATTAAAGATATACAAAATAAACAGATTAATATGTCCACCAACAATGAACCAACTGCAAGGTAGTATCAATCAGAACACAGAAACCTGTAAGGCTTTAAATGGAACTCTACTAATTCAAAAATCCACTCTGACTCAATTAGATCAAGAAGTAAATGCTAATAAAATTACAAATAATAGTCAATGGCAGATGGCACAGGAGAAAATAACAGTATTAGAAAATTATATCCAACAACGACCTCAAGGAATTCAAGCAGATAACATCAATTCACATAGTATATTGCAAGGACTGGGTAAATTTGATAATACTGATCGCCATTTGCAACCTCAACCATTCATTGATTAGATAAAATTAGTACAAACTCTTGCACCTACCTCTTGGAGTATGTGGCGTCTTCGTTTGACTAGTTTATTAATTGGCGAACCCCTGATGTTCTTTCGGAGTAGAGCCCATGAATTTACATCATTGGATGAGTTTGTAGCCGTCTTCCTGAAACAGTATTGGAGCAGAAGTAAACAGTTGGACGTGCTAGCGGACATCATATCATGTGATTTCAACCCTAACTTGGGTGCATGTACCACTTTCGTCACTGCCCTACAGTTCAAAAATTCTCAATTGAGCGAGCCCATTAACGAATCGGCATTAGCAAGTATTATTCTAAAGAAACTACCATATCAAGTTAGAATGGCACTCGCCACACAACCCATTACTGATTGTAAACAGCTAATAAATCATCTATATGGCATACAGTCTGTGATGGCAATGTCAAACCACCGATCAGACCAAAGATACACACAAAATCAACATAACTCAAAAAGTAATCAGTATACCAGCCAAAACTATGAACCGGTATCATATGATTGCTCCCGATCTGCCCCTCAATTTGAACGCCGCTATGAGCACAAACAAAATAGTAACTGGAATAATAAAAATTTTCAAAATCGCACAACTAATCATTAAGCCCATCAGAGCAACCGCAGGAATTATTATGATGGCTGTGATCGATTGAACTCAAATAATGGTTACACTCAGAATAATTACAACAGAAATTACAAACCACCACCTCAACAAGTAAGCACAAATTATACATTAGCGCATGCAACAGGATTAAACCAACAGAAACACACAGAACCCAACACCCAACGACCCGCCACCAGATATACAGAAAACTACAGCTAATGAACCATGACTATATGATACCCCCGATATAACACCCACAAGCTCAAATGAAACAAACAAAGAAAAGCAGGATATTTCAATGTCATACACCACATTCAGAAATGATTTACCGGAAACTTTGTTAGAAGAAACCGAGAAGGGAAGCAGGCTACCAGATATCCAAATGCAGGCGTATATCAATATCAAAATATATGGAATGAAGGTTCAAGCATTAGTAGATAGTGGTTCACAATGTAGCCTCATACAAACAGACATATTTCAACGTCTAAAAGAAAAAACAAAATTAGCCACTCTACCGCTAACCAACATATATGTATCAGGTATCAGTCCAGGACGGCGAATACATATAACTACCCAATGTTTACTGGAAATAAACCTTCAACAACAACGATTCACTTATACATTTCTTGTATTACCTGTATCCGGTCCGCACATAATAATAGGTACAGATTTTCTCCAACATTTCCAAGCCTGTTTAAATTTCCAAACCTTGAAATTTCATGCTTTTACTGAAACCGAATCACACGAAGTTATAGTACCCCTTGATCTGAAGAAGCGCACTGAAGGAATTACGGAGATACACTCCACTCACTACATGGAAGGCGCGCCGAGGATGTGGAGTAACCATGAAATTGAGAATACTATGGAGCATATGGAGGTACCAAGCCTAACAACCGAGAACCAAGTACAGCTAGAATATGATATCGAATTGACCCATCTGCCAGGAAAGAAAAATCAGACCGCCGACTTTCTATCCAGGGAAATAGATGCTACATATTGTCAAGATACCAACCTGAAATGTTTCGCCGTAAAGAGTGGAGAAAGCATACCATATCCCCCCAATATCCAACCACGAATTCACACTGCCGTATTAACCCCTGAAAGAATCTGCATCGCCCAATACGAAGACCCAAGACTGTCCCGGATCCGCGAATTGATGGAAGAAGGAGCTACTGAACCACCCGATTACCTGCGACAGTACACCCGCTACAAAGGATTTATGTTCCACCGACCGGCTAAAAATACTTACGACTGGCGCCTAATAATCCCCGCTAACATGGAAACAGATTTGATAAAAGAAGCTCACGAATGTATTGGGCATTTTGGAACTATGAAGACCCTCCACCTACTAAAAGAAAGCTGTTATTTTAAAAGCATGCATAAAAAAGTGGCCAAAATAGTAAAAGCTTGCGATATATGCCAGAAAGCCAAATACCTGCGATACCATTTCAGGGGGCGAAATGAATCCCATTCTCCCTAGTGCACCATTGGAATTGATATCAGCGGATATATATGGTCCATTACCCATGGCACAATACGGAAAAAAATACATATTCGTGCTTACATGTGTTTTTTCAAAATATACAATGCTATTTCCCATAGGTAAATTGACTGGAGAAGTTTTGGCCCGATGCATAACGGAAAGATGGACAGATGAAGTAGGAAAGCCTAAACGAATCCTATCTGACAACGCAACCTATTTTTGTAGCAAGCAGTGGAAAGAAATACTTCACCTGGCTAATATTAAGTGGTCGAGGACATCTCTTTACAACCCCAGCGCTAATCCAGTAGAGCGACGTATGGCAGAGATCTCTCGTTTTATGTGGACTTACTGTAACGAAAAACACCAACAATGGGTTAGATATATACCATTTTTAGAAGAGTGTTATAATAATAGTCTAAATGAAAGCACCGGTCATACGCCTTACGAAATCATGTTCGGTAAAAGAAACACTACCTTTATCGAAAAATTAATTGATTTTCCAAGCTCAGAGGTGAACAAGCCAACAAATCCCAATATCCATCATCTAGTCAGATTGAAGCTAGAGCAAAAGGCAAGTAGTAGAAAGAGATTTCATGACCGAGCATACAAAATATTTTCATATAAGATTGGAGATGAAGTTTTAGTAAAGAGCCACAGATTATCAAATGCTTTGGAGAAAGTAACTCGTGAATTCTTTTTAATTTATTCAGGGCCATTCACTATCGTAGCCATATCGCATCACAACACAGTCCAGTTGCAAGAGAATGAGAATATGCACATTGTTTGGTGGGAAAATGTAGCCAATATTAAACCATATCACAGAATTTGAAATAAATATGATAAGTAATCAAGAAAAACACCACTATCAAACGAATTACTGACCTTTCTTAATAAATTTAATCTTGGCATAGAACCGCATGGCAACAATCCGATGTTTTTATTCCTCTCAACTGTCCAAAGCCTGCAACAAGCAAAAGAATAATTTTTAATTTATGTAATTAAATAATATACACCATATAAAATAAGACACAAACGGGGATAGTAAAAAATAAATTAAGCAAATTACCTTAAATGTGAAAAATGTGACGAATAAGGTTAGTTTATGCTGCAGAAGGCAAAGCCAAAGTATATGACGTCAGAAAGCAGATATTCAGAACTGGTAGGTTAACAAAGCCATCTAGATTGAATATATGTAGCGCTCAACATATGTTTAAGAAGAGAAAAATATTGTACCCCAAAAATGTTATTTATCACTGTTATTATTATATTTATCAATGTTAATATATTTATTTATATGTGTTATATTTATTACCATTAGTTTATGCCATGTTTGTTACCGAAAAAACCTCAATTGAATGCTAGTTACCTAAAGCCAAAGAACCATTGACAAAAGAAAAGAATTGTACCTGATATATGGAGAATTATTTATATTAAGACCTAGGAATTACAATAAAATATAAGCCCCAGAAAATTTATACATCGAAATTATTGTTTGAAAGGAATCAATTATAAGAGAAATGTGTGTAGTTAGGTTGGTGACCTTGCGAGCAGCAAATTTAAAAATACTATGTTCTAAGTGTTGTAAGGAGGAATGTGTCTAGGAGATTATATTTATGATTTAGGTGTTGATAAGGAGAATTTGTTATTGTATTTGATAGAGGTCTAAGGGAGGCGCAGCAGATAGATCTGCGAACTATGATAAAAATTGGAAAGTATATTTTGTAGACAAAGTATGGAATATATCGATGTGTTGAAGGATGGATTTTCATTAAAAACATTGTGATTCTGAAATATTTTGAATTCAAATCCAGGGGCGCGTGTAACATATTGAAATTTGGATAGATATAAAAATCCCTAGCTGAAATATTAATAGGTCCAAGTAAAGTAACTGGCTAATATCGCCAAAGAGATAACATAAAGATTAGATAATATCAGATTGTCCTGGCTAAACTGTACAACAGCCTAAGAGGAATTGAAATAATTTTTTTGCTAATATATAATATTATATAAAATATTGAAGGTTGAGGTTAGGCATAAACATTTAGTGATCGGCGACCTAACGATCGACCGAGCCATGCAACGTAGAATCTGACCAAACACCTTGGCAGAAATTTATTGCGGCAAAACGGTATGCAATTTGAGGAACAAAAGGTCTCACGTGGCTAACTATTATGATGCATGAAACAAATAATAACGTATAGGAAATTAACTAGCATGTAGAGGGCATATTTAAAAAAAACCTAATAAAAATAATTAAATGTATCCAGGAAATAGGAGGTTACCAAGCGCATGAATACTGAAACAATTTGCATGCACCAATCACATAATGGCAATTGATAGGCGGCAATAGTATGCCGATTCAAAAATATTTGTATATATTTCTACAAATAAATAGAATTTGTATAAAATTGTTGTATAGTCTATGTTATGGATATGGCCCGAAGGCAAAGAAATTATTAAACATACAACATAAGTAATAATTTAATATTTTAGTACTGTCTATTTGAACCTTGAATGGCGGAGGACTAGGATATTCAAATTTTATGTAAATTTGGAAGTCAGAAATGAGAATTGTAAAATTGAGAAAAGAGAACCAACACTTGCTGCCAAATGCCACCATGAGAGGTCCCTAAATATTATAGAGCGTAATACCTTGCTATAACTTGTAAAAATTTAAAGTTAGATTGAATTATTAAATTTCTTATAAGACTTTGTGATGCTCTTATAAAGCAAAAGTCATTTCCATCTTTTTAAATAATTTTGTAACCCCTTGGAAGAGACGACTCCGGCTACCATAGTCCAGGACCACCAGGAGTTGGATCGACATCAGCAGCTCATAAGAAATTTTCGACACGTGAGTGAGAAATATTGAAATAGTGACAGGGCGCTCTCAGTGCTTCGAAATTACATAATAATCAAAGCTAGCTCGTCGAAAGGGTTTTCCTATGAATTAAGAATTTAGTAAAAAATACTTGCGCAAGTAAATATAGTATTAAAGGTATTTTATTAGAAGAATAACGAATAAATCCACATATCAGAAGTTCTATAAATCAAAGAAGCATAAAATCTAGGCTGGTAATACATATTCATATGATCTTTAATTTCTACAATATTAGCAATACTTATAACATGGTGGTTGCCTTGACTGATGTTCGAGAATTGATATTTCAGGATAATTACGAAGCCTAGCAATACTTTCCAATAAATTGAGCCTGCTCAGACAGAATTGATTTTCATGAGGGAAACGGCTTACTATTGCTCTCCAACTTCAGTTAGTTGAAAACTGGAAGCAAACTTAATGTATATTCAAATTACAAATAGATATTCACAATTCAAAGATCAATCTTCCAATTCTTGATTTTCGTTTGGCGTCACATACTCAACTATGTCAAGTTGCACTAATGAGTAAAGCTCATAAGTAGACAGAGAACAGCAGGTAACAGAAAATGAGCAAGCCCAAAGAAGCTGCTGTCTTTGAGGAGATTGTCAATTAGTTTTGGGTCAACTAGCAAATTACATACTACAGTCAACACTTACCCGTGCCTGTACGTGCTTACTCACTTACTGGAGAAATTTCTGCACCGCGTAACGCTATCCTGGGTCTCTACTCTCGTTCAAAAGGCATGTCTGTTGCAGGTAATAAATGCGAAGAACCGAATAATCTCTGACGTAAGAAGTAATTACTCTGTAGCGATATCTTCCAGTAACGTTGACGTCAGCACGAATTTTAATTAATGTGGCTCATTAATTATTTAAGCTTTCCTATAATGAAAAATACCTCCAGACCGAGCTGTGTTCTGGGCTACTCGAGATAACAGGCGGATGATACACACAACAGCTCCAATCTCCATAGTGCTGCTTCTTCCCCGAATTACTTCTAAGAAACTCAGGAAATAAGTTTTGAAACAAAAGTGGTGGAAGAGAACTCGCTCATTCTGAACTTCTCAATCTCCATTTCTAGGTATTTCTGGGAAGTTGTCGATGGATTATTCACTCTAAATTATTGAACCTCTGCTGTGATTCAATCCACTCACAATAAATTAAAAGGAATTCTGTTTATATTCCTCGAAAAAGATTCCACGAATAGACATATAATTTCTGTGCAAGATTCATTCTAATTCCGGAATGAATGAGGATGCGAATCATCAAATCATCGAAGATCAAAAATCATTCATTCAGATTCAAAGTGATTCCCAATCGATATGCGTAGTTATATCTCGAATGCGATAAAATTGAGGCTAATATCATCAACCAATCAAGTTTAATGGACTGTTTTCCTTCAGTTTTCAAAAGGGTTTGATCAAATTTAATATGAACTGTAATTTTTACTCGTGATAATACAAATAATGAATCAAATATTGTGGAAAAAATTCAACCGATGATGAATAGTATATTGTATTTTTGATATGCCGGATAATATGGACCTTAATGAATAAATGGAAACTTTTATTGGGAATACCATAACTATAAGCAGCCACTTTCCGATTATTTGAGCTCAATAGGCTAGTAATTATCTGTCCTCTGAGCGAGATAGATGATGCATAATATATACAATGAATAAATGAGTTGAAATATTCCAGTAATAATTACTCCTGATCATATTAGTAAATTCTAACTTGCAATACCAGAAATATGATTAAAAGGTTGTTCTCAGTCTTGTTGTACTGGTCCCCAAGGGGTCAGGAAAAAGAATTTAGGGTAATCCAATTATTGATTATTATATTATCTAATTAAGAATTAGATAAAAAGATATCAATAGATATTTTATGAAAATGAAAACACAAAGTGAAATTGTCAACCACTTTTGACAATTGGCTGTCCATTGCTATTCGAGCGAGATAGATGATACAAAATATATGCAATGAATAAATTAATTAAAATATTCCAACAACCAAAAAAGTGGTTGACAATTTTAATTTGTGTTTTCTTTATGGAAAAGTACCACAACATTACTTGCAACGCAACTGTAAGATATTTCTAGTATTTTTAACTAAACTTTGATAATTTATGTGAACCTTTTCTACAATATCCATTGATATGGTCCCTCATGTAGGAAAGCACGATGTAACCACTGTCTATTTCACATACGAATTACAGTATTTCATATGTCTAGAGATCAAATACAGTTCGATCGGTCAACTAGGCTCATCCGGTGTATAATTGAAGTATCTGCAGGTAAGTTGAGCAGACAGTAATCAGACGGTGACAGCAGATAGGAGAGTGTTGACGTCACAACAAAATAGGCAAGTGACGCGTTGGGCATGTGTAATTGGGTCTCGAAATCATGGCCATCTAATCTCTCCAACGTGTTACACAGGGGACACAGGGAGGCCCTGTGTAACACGTACCACCTACTAATTCCCAACCCGAAACGTGATCGCAAATGGACGCCACGAAATATAGAAACCCAAACTGGAGTCACTGATTAGTTATGGGCTGGTATGTCAAATTGACGTCTGTTTGAATGCACACCATGAAACAAGTACATTCAATCAGTGGGCTACTCGTCAATAATCCACAGCGAATCAAGTGTCAAAGGTGATGTATATGAGAAAAATCAGAGTCATTGGTGATGCATATACTGAATCTTTAATGGGAAGAATAATGGTGTGTTTCATAATATATTAGATGAATTTAAGTATACTGAGTATACTGTATTTGGGTTGTATTCTGTCATACTATCAAAGGTATAGACGGATAAACTGCGAATCAAGTGTCAAAGGTGATGTATTTATACTGAGGCTTTAATGATTAAAATTAGAGAGTATTTCATACCATATTCTATGAATTTAAGTATTCAGTATTCTGTATTCAGGTTGTATATTATGAATCTATGATACTATCTGTCAAAGGTATTTGACACTGCGAATCGAGTGTCAGAGGTGATGTGTATAAGAAGCTTTAATGGGAAGCATACAGAAGCATACATAAAGCATACATGAGAAGCATACATAAAGCATACAAAAGCTTTAATGAGAAATATCAGTGTGTGTGTGTTTCATATTTAAGGAAATTGAACTAAAGTGAATAGTTTTCAGTATACTGTATCCGGGTTCGTATACTGTGATACTATCTGTGGATGATGTAATAATGATCTTTAATGGTAATGAGGGGATGATGATTGATCGAGAGATCAGTAGGTGATGAGAAAATATTGGTAGAAATATAAGATATTGCTGTTTGATGAATTGAATGAAATGATTTGATTCAACGCTGGGAACCCTGTAATTCAGCTTTAATGAATGGAATGATAATTCTCTTGATGCGGGAAAATTTTCAACCTGTAAATAAAAGTTCCTATGTGGCATTCATTTATATTTGAACAGATTATCGCATGAATGGAAGTGCAAAAGCAAATCGTTCAGATAAAAAGTGGATAAAGAGTATGGATATTCATTTCCAGCAATCAGGTTGCCCAATGATATATTCTCAAGTAGCATTTAGTCATTATTCCAGTTAATTTGGAGGGAAAGCTCGTACACATAATTTCAATGTTTATAATTACTGGGAGATTTTGGAAAAGAAAAAGATCACAAGCTCATTCACTTGATACACCATTCATGATTGCATGATAGAATTCAAATGTAAATGTTTAGCTATATCAATACTTTCGATGGACAGTTAACTCAATTCCTTTATGTGACTGTCAGATTGGACTGAATAGAAGTTCCAAATCGAAATTTACCCCAACAAAACTAAAAATAAAATTTTGATCAAGGTGAGTGCTCTCTTGATGTAAACCTTTCAATAAGCGAGCAATTTGTTGTCAGAGAGTATTGTTAAGACCTCAGCAGAAAGTCAAAGGCGCGTTACTAGAAAACGTAAAATGAGAGAGAGATGACAGAGAAGTGGGAGCGGACGATGAGGAGAAAGCAAAAGTAGATGATGATGAGGATGAGGCGATGCAGAAGAGAGTGATTGGGGATGTAGGGGAGGGGTAGGAGGGGAAGGATGATTGAGAGGAGGTGGTGAAGGAGGAGAAGAAGGAGAAGGAGGAGGAGGAGGAGGAGGAGGTGATGGTGGAGGAGGAGGAGGTGGTGTAGCTGTAGAAGGAGAATCAGGTGGTAGACTCAAAAGGGGGTGAGGATGATGGAGGAGAGTATGAGGTAGAGGGGGAAAGTAGGATTTGGAAAGGGAGGAATAGGACGAGGAGGTGGAGTAAGAGTTGATGGTGAAGGAGGGGGAGGAGTGACAGAGTGAGGAGAGCGCAGGCGTTAGGTTTATGGGGAGGGATGTGGTTGATGAGCTAGGGGTTGAGGGTATGATAGACTCACGTGCGCGCGCGATCTCAGTGGCAAGGAGTGTCCTCACAGACCACGTTTCAAATTTCACGCTCCCGTCGCTCCGGGATACGTGCGATCGTAATAAAACCGGTGCAAAAATAACTCTGTCCAAAACCGATGGAAAATCGAGAATCGAAACCATGTGGAATACGTAGTCAGGAACTGATTCAGTTACATCTGTAGGTTGCGGTTTTCCCTGCACTTGAAATCCGACCTGTGCAAACGCGGAGAATGTTGTGGATTTTCCGACGATCGACGTTCAGCAACGGAGCGGCTGCATTCCTCAATGCCATCAACAACAACTGCGGATCGACATTCGGCAACACAAACACAGGTAGGAACTGTACGAGCTATCAACTAGAAATTCCTGCAATGTACAAGTTCAATCCTTGCGGTATGATTTTTTTAGTGCATCATTCATACAAGAACCAATAGCTTCCCATCGAAAATAATAAACAGAGATATTAGACTGTTCTCAGTAGATACTTGTTTTTATGTGTTTTTGGCTTCGTAAAATCAAAATAAACTTTTTATAAGTAAAATTTATGTGAAAATCAAGAATAACTATAACAGTTTTCCCTCATTAGAGATTTTGGTTGTCGGCGAAGTGGATCTTTACTTCCTATGGGACTCCCCCCAATTCAAGCCATACGCTAATAATAACAATATGTTGTAAGTACTGAAAATGTAGCATGATCAAAATTATGCTATTGATGTAAAATAGAAACCTTCAAGTATCCTTTTCATGTTTTATTTTCATAACATGTTTCAACTTATTGAAGCCTTTTTGAAGTGCGAAAATGGTACAGAAAGTAGTATCTGAAGGAAAAGTGAATATTGAAATGATGTCCACAGTCCCCATCATTTAATGAGGACGACAAATGATTTAAATCTAGTTCTTTACTTTTCATTCCAAGAGAGTTTTATCAGGTTCAAATCTCTCTAACCAGTCACCACATAATTCTCTCCCACGCAATATGATTGAAGTTATATGAATGTTCACTTATTGTGAGGACTGATTTCCATTATAAGCTCGACAAACATGTACGATGTTCCTTGCAAAAATCACGGCTTCAACGGGTCAATCTTCACCGTCAACTTCACCGTCAAGCTCTAACGGGAGCTCGTGTAATAATCAATTACTTCATGTAGAAAAACGTGCATTTGTGAAATGAGAATGCTGATACTAATGATGGTCGTTATGTCATTACATAATGTTTCATAATCTTTGAGATTGAGGTAATTGAGTTTTAATAGACTACTAATATACTACTTAGAGTGAATAATGTAAAAACTATGAGAATTTTTAATGAATACTGCAGAACTTGAAACGTAGCATAATCAATTGAGGTAATGATTGGATGAGTAATGGAGAGCGATAGGTATGAATGAGATATTATCAAGAGAATAACTAATGAGTGAAAATATGAGGAAAAACTTCAGCTTTCGAATTAATAATTATTCCTTGAGTTTTCTGATAGTTAATCGGGTATGTAATCAAAGCGTTTGTGGATTGAAAGCACTGCTCCTTAGAGACAGAGACAATTAGCTAATAGAGACAGTTACGGTAGGAACAATCAGCTGTACCTGTAGAATAGGTGGTACATACCTATCAGAACGTAATATAGAATATATTCGGATAGAATGTTGACGAATTGTACCAATTCCTTAGCATTTTATCCAAAAGCCTCTCCTGTTGTATCAATGATTGACCAATCCCACTTCAGAATAAAACAATTCATGAATTTCAAATTGAACTCCAATCCAGAATATTAATACTTTCCCATCACCTCCCTTCTACACATATACCTTGAATGGAATACACCTAAATCAAGCTTAGCTCGTCTCTCCGGTACCAAGTATGAGATGATTCGTCAATGCATCAAAAGCACACCAGACATTCTCTGAATGCGGTTCATCATCAACTGTTCTATACTGCGCTTGTTCTTTGAGCGACTTTTTGTGGTTAGCAGCCAGAGCGTCAAGCGGAAAATGGCTCCAGAGAGATTACAGAGAAGAAAGAATGACCAGAATCCCACCCATCCCACCACACAGACTGAAAAGCTAGAAAAACGAAAGTTTCCATCCGAGAAAATCGCGGCTCTAGCTTTTTACTGTGGAAACAGGATGACGTTTTTGCAGGCGGACGTCTGCATGCTTGGCTAAGCGTTTACTCTGACAGTAATCCGCTCAAAATTATTCCGATAAGCTCCATATTTGCATCGTGCTCTCAAAATGTGAAGATAGATAGCACGACTAGCTTGCAATTATAACATTTCCAACACGATTCAACTAATGAATGTTAAAATTCTATCCTATTCTGATTCGAATAGTGCTTTCAGTATTGTTATGATTCTATGAATATATAATTGATGCCTGCTCACGAAATTGGAAGATCTCATGATTTCAAGAATGATTTTCCATTAAGATTGATTTGACAATATGTTACTACTATATGTATCATGAACAAACTTTATGAGGTTGATACTTACGATTGATTTATTTAATAAAGTAGTTTGGTACTCAACTCAACTCCGTTGAGTTACTGTTTTGTCCAATTCAGCTTCAGCAGAGGTATTATTGATATAGACGTTCACATTATTGACCTTTTAGGTTATTCACATAATCATGATGTGGAAAATATTCGATCGATCAATTTCCAATAAAAGTTTTAATACATTTAACACATTTGAATGCATTCAAGTTAACTACTCGTATACCATCATCAAAAAGTAGCTTCTGAATTTTGTTATCTGACATATCAATTATTTTTATTTACATCGGTGATATCCAAATGTGTTTTAAATTTGTTTCCAATTGAGATGGTTTTGTACCACAAACGACGATAACAGAATGATCAAGCTAATTTAAGCACGTATTCACTTTGAATACGTGTACAGTGGAACGTGTAATTGGGAATTACTAATTAATATAAATATTTGATTTGAAACCTCTATGGAAACCATTTATATTCGTGCAATTATTACCATCAGTAACTAAACATTGTTGGAATGGATATAATTCAGTACGACTACATTTCTGTAGCCTATACTACCGTAACTCTTTTTGACTGAGTAACATTCATGATCAGGTTTCAAAACTCAAAGAATGTGTAATGTTTTTAGTATTCATATTTTCAGGTAATCCCTATAGATATTCATAAACACATTGTGACTTCCACTGTGGTATGATATTTTTCCTATTCTTTAAAATTGGAAATTCTCGCTATTGGTCTTTCAACTCACTAATTTCACAAAAAATAGAAAATTGTAGAATCGAAATTAAGCCTGAGTGAGCTGTAGCGCCAAGGAGTAAGTAGTAAGTAAAATCGAATTTGATTCTTTACTCCGTGCTAATATCTACATAGAGTTGTATATTCTGTTTGCTAAGCATGATGCCGACATGAGCATCAGTCTTGTGCATGAGGAATGGAAAAGAGAAGACGATAATTGGTTGAATGAACATACAGGTTCAGCTGAAATTGTTTTCATTGACCGAGCGAAGTGAGGTCCAAGATTCAAGTCGACGGTTTGGCATTTCTCTTAATGTTTAAATGTTTGAATGTCTCAGGCCCGGTTGCACAACAGCCGGTTAAATTTTAACCGTGATTACTTTCACGAGATTACTTTCACGAGAACCAATCGGAGAAGGCGTTTTCGAAAAAACGGCTTCTCTGATTGGTTCTCGTGAAATTAATCACGGTTAAAATTTAACCGGCTGTTGTGCAACCGGCACTAAATGTTTATATGTTGCGCATTTACGGCGAAACGCGGTAATAGATTTTCATGAAATTTGACAGGTATGTTCCTTTTTTAATTGCGCGTCAAAACCTTGTATATACAAGGTTTTTGGAAATTTTGCATTTCAAGGATAATATAAAAGGAAAAGGAGCCTCCTTCATACGACAATATTGGAGTAAAAATCAGACTATAGAATTGTTCATCAAAAAATCAGCTGACAAGTGATTACACAGATGTGTGGAGAAGTCAGTCTATTGCTGTATTTCCATACAATGTACCTAGAATACATTATACCTCTATTCTAGGTACCTTGATTTCCATATTAAGGTCTATAGTTTCAATAAGGTACTTGTGGATGAGAATACTGCGTGAGGTCCACTGTTCACATAACTTCACATAACTAGTAAGTTTCTTGAGAGTAGGATGTTTTTGTAGTAAGTGTAGAAATTGGTTTTCCCATGAGAAGAATAACTCTCTCTGTAATAAACTGGAAATTCGTAACTCAAATCTAGACATCTGTTCAAAAAAGCTATTCTCACAAACAAGGTATTCTTAGGAGCTGAAAGCTAAAGTGAGAATAAATTAAAATCCCTCCAACAAGCCTGATAATCGACATATTTCTATTTTAAAAATCTCCACTATGTTATATATCCATCTTGCAATATGAGTATTATTTGATTGAGTGACCCAATAATGGGAGGTACGCTGAAATGCTCATCAGTAGGCTGTCGGGAACAGTCATTGATTGCATGTGAATTAATTCATCCAAGTAATTGCACACAGGGAGTTGGAATAATTGACAAGAGAATATTGGAGGCACAAACCACGCTATCCCGATTCGATGTTCTCTGCTATAGAGTTACACATATTCATTGATTGAAACCATGTATCTGCAATCTTGTATCATGTATCAAATTGTTGCCAGCCGAGTAGACAATATTAGGATCGGTTGACATATTCATTAGTGTAAACATCGGCTGCAATATTGCTTCAGGCGTCTACCTCTCCTTCCTCCACGCAATATACGCTCGAATTTGAATGTTTTGGTATTGAATGCTTCACTCTCGTAATTAAAGCTCATATTATTCTGAACTCCTAACACACACCATCTGTCCGATTTTTTTCGCTTGAGATAGTTGAATACATTGAGGATCTTATAAAAACACTCAACTCACATGGGCTACTTTTTAACAAATTAATAAAAACAATATAAAAATCTTGTAGTACCCTTTATTTTTTGAAAACTTTAAAATAGACCAACAACTAGTTTCCTAATGACTTAAGTCATGACTAGTAATGACCTAAGTTAGGGTCGAAACTAGTTGTTAAACTATTTTAAAGTTTTTAAGAAAAAAGAGTATCACAAGATTTTTATATTGTTTTTATCAATTGAGGATCTTATATATTTCGAGCCAGGTTATCCTGTTTTGCAGATCTCTGGAATCAGCAAAAAAAATCTAATTTTTTAGAATGTTGATTCTCGTAGAGCCAAACTGAGTGTTGTATCTTCACCGCTACCTGTATTTTGTCTTGGATGTATTCTTCCAGAGCAAGTTTTAATGGAATCTGAGCTCTTACATTCATTCATCATTGTCATATCGTCCTATTTTTAGTAGGTTTATTTTAAGCCATTGGGAATTCAGGTCAATCAATTCTTGTCAGTAGTAACTTTCTATTGTTTCAGGAGCTCGAATGAAATTCACTATTTGATTCATTCTATAGGCTACCAATCCTTTTTGAGACCACTTAAACACTGACCAGAAAACTATCGAAACAGGAAATGGGATTTCCGCTCTTTTTGAATAAATAAATATAACATGATAAAATGAATAAATTCCTGCTATATAATTAATTCATTTCAATTTTCAAAACTAAAAAAGTCGTGTAGCAACTGAAACTAAAAATTATGGAGTTTGTTAGACAGCAGATATTCAATACAGTTAAATATTTTATATTGTTGCTGTTGCGTTGATATCTCTATGAATTTGATTGATCCAGAATATTGTAGTTTGTAGATGATATAACTAACCTTTGAAGAGAGATGGCATTTGGTGTCAAAATTGCCTCTGATCACACAGATTGGATAAGCGCCCTGCAATCAGCTCTCTCCTTGGAAGTGTAGTTGCTCAATTACAGCTGCACAGTCAGTCATGAGAATATAAATTAGTACTAGAATTATCTTAACCAATGGTGAATCTCCTACTCCATCTGGTTCAACCAAAGAGAATAGATAGCCTATGATTAGAGCAATGGAATTTCGATTTAACTGTGGTTTGGATAGTTTGTAGGAGGTTCATTTTCATGACAGCCTGTTTGTGTTGTTGTCTTCAATCAATCACGCTTCCAAATAAAGAACTGATTGTACGGTGCTTATTCAATCTGAGTGATGAAAAGTGAAATACTATTTAGACTTCAAATACTATCTTTCCTCAAAAATAATGAACATAGCTCATATTAAAGCTGTAGAAGATCAATCTTTCTCTACGGTTCAATAACCTATGTACATTTATATATTTTTCCCATCACTCCTGCATAAGCCAAGGACTCATAATTATAGAAACCATCCTAAATAACATTGAATGCTCCCAAAGATCCATTGGTGCCATTACACTGTTGATATGATTGTATAAACGGTTCCACAGGCTGTTTGAAGATTTTCCATACAATTCCTGGATCTCAATTTGCCAGCTGGAAAAGAAACTCCTCGAATAGGATGGAACACCCTTCCAGCTTCGTCTAATAGTGTTATTAATAACAAATTAGTACTGGAATCCATCGATAATATAATTAACCCGTCAAACGCAGGTCGACGTCAGGAAAATAGATTAATTATTATTTGCACTACCGCTTGCGAAGGTGTTTGATCGTGTGAATGACTCACCATAAAGTGCCAATCAATCAGGTGAGGCACGAAGGTCACGGTTCACCAACCAACCAAACCACCGAGCCAGGGCTTCGAACTTGCTACTTAATAAATCGCGGTCTGCTTGACAGAACTCGATCGATCATCATCGCAATCAATAGCTGGAGTTGGTAAATAGAGGAGTTGGTTGAAAGGCACACCGATTTGTACAGGTAACTACAATTGACAATTGGCCATCGCTCTGTGTTCAACCCATTCATTTCTCCGTTCAAGTTCAGTTTTCAACGTGCTATTCTCTAAAATGATTATTTATTGCTTGTAGTCGTGCTTGGAAACGTTCACATTGTGTAGATTATAGTTCGATTAGTTTCTTCAATTATTAATTTAGGCAGCTGCTATTCTCTTCTAACAAGAGCTTAAGAGTTACAAGTTCAAAAAGACAACAAACTCTCTAGCATGTTTTGTTATTTATTTTTCATTCAACTATCTATTTAAAATTTCATCTATCAACCACGCTGTTAAAGATTGTTTTGTAGTCTATTTACCAGTATCTCAAGCCCTATAACACGCACCATAGACTAATTAAACACATTGAATTTCAATTTCAATTTTTATTGATGTCATGCATTGTACAATAATACAATATTGAAACAAGTTGAATAAATAGTCACATTGGTAAATTACATTGTAAAAAATATTAAGATATTTGAATGACAAAAAATAATTCAATTCGATGACAAAATGACAAGAATCACATCGTTTTAAAAATTTCTCAATTCAAAAAGTTCCATTACACTGTAAAAGGATTTTTCGATCAGCCAATCCTTTAACTTAATCTTCAACAAAGCTTCAGATTCGATCTCAGATATAACAGCTGGGAGAGAGTTCAATATTTTCCTGCTCATGTTGTGATCAGGACTACCTTGGAAAAAAGACGTTCTATGAGCATCTAGTCTTAGAGAATTCCTAGACCTCGTGTTGTACCCGTGTATATCCGATCCTCTAGCCCAGGAAGCTCTATATTAGAACCGTGTTCATACATATTGTGTAGTATAGTGGAGGGTCGCCTGGATCCCTGGATATGATCGTAATATCTAGTTCTTCTCCCTCATAAGTGTCTAGTTGAATGTCTTCTAGTGAGCGTTATCATCAAAGTTGAAGTAGGTACTGAATTCTCAGCTAAAATTATTTTAATTTGTGGTTATTTAAGTTGATACTTATTTGAATTTATTTTTTATACTTATGTTGAATATTCCTAAGCCTCTGAAGCTAACTTTCACTGTGGATACAACTGATATATCAATTCGTGAATGAATTTTCTATCAAGGGTTTCTCCGACCTCCGATTTCGTTTTCTCCGATCGATCATAAATATGCCAGTTTAGACCAGTCCAAATTTCATGAAGTATTACAATACTATGTGGTCACATAATTATTCAGTATCAGATCTCGATACAAGTCAATCAAAGATTCAACATAATGTGTACGATACCACGCACGTATGATACATATGGATTTATGAATGAGTGTGCAATGGAGCCTTTATGGAATGCTTCATGTTTGAAAAAAACTTTTCCAAGTACTATACGGTTGAATTTTCACTTAATAAGCACGTCATTCACATTAATAATATAAATTCAAATTATATTTGTGGTATAATGCTCAATCATTCATATAACAGAATCAGTCTTCATGTTCTAAAATAACTTATTATACTGTTTTTCAGTTTTGACATTCGAAGAATCGGGAAACCTGGAAATGAGGAAACACAATTTCTTTCCGAAGCTCACATTGAGGGTTCAATTCAGTTTTCCATACAATCTAAGTGCCCTTCTCCTGTCTTGTTCATTGAGAGAAAGTAGCTCTCATTTTATTCTGAAATGGAGGTTTCACTGCGTGATGACAAAGAGGTTTCTCAATAGAAAGAGAAGAGGGAATCGATACATTCAAATTGTAGCTTCCACGTATTCGCATCGGCTCATAGAGTATTCCGTGGAGCATCGTTGAAATGTGGGAATTCCCAATATCCATTCCATCCATTCTGATAATATCATTGAGAGTTGCAAAAGCACTTGACTCGCCTTTCACAATGTATAAATATTTATGCAGACCTAGAAGTCTAGCAGAAGACTGTAAGTGACATTCAGGTGTCACCCTTGTTTTCATTCTTAGCGTTAAAATGGATCTCCCTGAATTTTTGTTTGTGACGATGAATATGTTACTAGAAACGTGAGAGTGTTGGTCCTTTCTTACAGGTACTCCATTTCTTTAACACCATTTTTCCATCCTTGAATGCTGAATATCAATATGCCTCGAAGAACAAAAACTCAGTCAGGTAGAAATAACTTTAGTTCTCCCCTGTGTTTTGATTCATAATCGAGTTTTGATAGATTAATACCTCTTTTCAAGACAATTGAAACTACGTCTCTCAATCCATGAAAAACTTTTTTGAAGTGAAGTTTTGTAGAAATTTTTAATATGCTCAATACGGTATATTTCATTTTTCATCCTCACTTTTACATTGCAGCCTTTCTTTGATTTTTTCATCAGTAAAAACAGCGTTCACATTGGAAACTATTTCTCTCTGTAAAAACCACTACTAGTTCATAGAACGATTCGAGTCATTAGTTACGGTTGTTACACCATTATTAATCTCTAATAAACTAGAGATTACTGAAAACTAGTAATCTCAACCGAAACTAGTATCTTATAACCTTCGAATAAGATAGTTCTTTTAGAAATATCGAGTCGTCTTCATTGAAAATAGTAATTCCCACAACATCACCTTCACAATAACATAGAAAGTTCAACTGTATTGAAGTTCAATATTGTGTACGCCATGAAAATATAATATTAATATATTATACATGGAGTATTGTTTCAACTTATCAATAATTTTCCAACCTCTCCATATATTGGAATAAAAATACTTCAGGGAAGCAGATTTTTTGATAATAAGAAATGTAGACAATTGTTATTTCCTCCATTCTCTGAGAGAGAGAGAGAGAGAGAGAGAGAGAGAGAGAGAGAGAGAGAGAGAGAGAGAGAGAGCTATGTAGGAGAAAATATTTCTAGAGATGTTGTTCAACAGTAAACACAAGTATCTTCTTCAATGGGAATCCAATTTGATGTCTCACACAAGAACGAAATTTTCGAGAAAGACAGTTCTATTAGGTATTGCAGCAAATTGAATTTTTACTATGAGAGAGTTGATATTTAATTATGATTAGAGTCAGAATCGGAACTGAACCGTTCACTCAACTTCAAGATGGAACAGAGATATTTCAAAAATGTGGATCATAGAGAAACTGGTACATTGCCGTGGAGAAATTGGCTCAGCGACCGCAATTCATTTAATTGATTTAGTGGGAAACGGATCAGAGCTGTAATGTTGTGCACGTTTCCTGGAAGCATATTGCCTGAGGTGGGAGAGGTCTGCGTCTTTTTTATCGGCTGGAGTGACTTGTGATTCAATTGAGAAACTGTATCAGTTGGAGAATGTCTCAGGGGGAATGTGTCTACATTTTCTTGTGTCAGGGCCTACAGTATATGGCAGCGCAGTTGCCATGGAGAGTCTCGCACAACATTATTGAACACGTACGGAAACTTTATCACGTTATCTTTCGCCAAAATTGGGATACATGAAGTCTTGAACACGTTGATGCTCCATTATTTATTATATAACTCGATTATTGGTCCCTTCATAACACGTTCTCCAGACATAGAAACATTGACTCAACTTTGAAGATCCACTTACTTCTCATGTGAGTTGACCTCTAATTTTCGACCCTATGTTGAGATTCATGTCATAGTCAGTGGAAATTATAGGCCAGCACTGTTGCCACTGAGAATATCAGTTATAAAAACTAAATCAATGGCATTCAAAGGAAAATATCCAATTAGAACCAAAATAGAATTGAACGGAAAATTAGTAGAACAAGTGAAAAATTTCAACTATCTTGGTAATGATGTAACATAATATGATACAGATATTGATGTATGCAATAAAATTTTTAAAAGTTTCAGAAAATATGTGGCACTATACATAGAAACCTAAAAAATAAATCAAGACAAAAAACAGAATAAAGTTCTATAATACCATTGCAGTTACGACTCTCCTATATGGAAGTGAGAATTGGATTCACACACGTAGAATGAACAGTCGAATTTAAGCTGCAGAAATGAGGTTTCGAAGGAGTGTATTTGGCTGCACTAGAGTTGATAGAATAAGAAACACTGATATAAGACAGGGTTTATTGGTTGCTCCTCTACATGAAAGAATTATTCAAAATAGACGCAACTGGTGCAGTCATTTGGATAGAATGCCACCTGGAAGAATTCCCGTTGTAGTCCAAAACTATAGACCTACAGGAAAAAGAGATGTAGGGAGACCAAGAAAGAGATGGGTACCGGAACAGGTTCACTTATAAACCTAATCCCTGAAGTGAAGATGATGATGACTGTTGCCACTTTCCATTCACACCACCTTCCATAGTGGATAGCTCCAAGTTGGGAGTGGTAGATCGCTTAGTTGTCTGATCAATGCAGGTTCAATTGTTGAATAAAATTATTATAAAAAATATTTATTATATATGAACAAATATTAATTGTTGAATCTTGTTAATCAATTCAATCTCAAATATATTTTATTCGTCAGAGAGTGATATTTTATCATTATTTAGTAATAGAAATTCATAATTGATATGCGATATTTTGGTGTTTCGTATTTCTACATTGTGTAATTTGTCAACGATGCGGAGCTGAAGAAGGATAGACCTATCTGCTTCGTCTGATAACAGACAAGGATATCAAACCAATGTTACTCGGATGCTGACTCTATAATCTGAACCTCACCATAATAACCATCCGATATAAGTTATCTTTCCCAATATTTTTTCAACCTATCAATATATTATTTCTATAATATACGACACAGTACCATAACCTATCAATATTACCTCTCACTAATCATAACCTATGGTCTTTGATACTGAGATACTCGGGCCTAGTTCTCACCATTGTTACATCACCATCCATCACCATTGGTGACAATGAATTCAAGCGAGAAAGGTGAATTTGAATTCACTAGTGGAACTTGCCACAGATGTTAACTTACATGATAGTCTTGGGTATAATATACCCTTGGTCGAAACCAAGGTACATAGAATATATCTATTGTAAGTACATTGCTCGAAACTACTCAGTTACTACTTACTGTAGTGCATGTGAAAGAGCATTATTGAAAAAATAATATTGCCATCATATTCGAAACAATTTTCCACCGAAAACACAGAAGTGCAGTGAACGATTGTTAGAATATTGTCACTTTCATAATTATTACTATTGTCTCTCAGTAAAGATTCTCAGGTCTGCGGCATAGAACTCTAAAACTATGATAATGTCAATTCTCACCAAGGCTCTGTTAGGAGTCTGCTCCCTCCACAAGATGCTAGACTCAGCAGTTTCACTGCATAATAACGAGTACTTTCAGTGGGGTCCTTTCTCCCTTTTTATAGCTTCATTTTCGCTTGCCAGGTATTGGATTCTGTCTTGCTGAGAGCAGGATACAAGGGAGCGCTAATTGAGTTTTCCCACGAAGCTCAAGAAAATGCAATGAGAATAGATAGGTCTAGAACATCTTGCATATAATTTTTTATTACTCAATTTTCTAGAAACGTTGTCAATAGGAGTTTGGTGGAACGATGCATTGATTCCAACACAAGAATATCCTAGCTCTCGAACATTCTCGTTAAAACAATATTTATTCTTTTGTGTATAATTTACTAGGGAAAGCTTGTTTAGCTTTATTCCTTCTTGTATATTCAATTCTGAATCCATCCAATTCAAATTTTATATTGGATTTAATTTTGTTTCATTCACGCTCTATCCCTATACCGTACTACAGTTCCAAACTCTACTCTAGAAGATCATTGAGGAATCATAGAAGCAGTTATTGACTATAAGCACGACAACTATACGGATAGGAATGCATACGAAGAGAGCACAAAATACTAAGCTATCACATTTTCTTCAAGTAGTAATGAAGCTAACTATTTTTCTGAAGATGCTTCAATAGTCGTTCGTCATTACCCATGCGAAAATTACAGATTTGTGTGGGATATCATCGTTGGATTTCGGTAAATTGTTGATGATTCAATTCTAATCCCATTCGAAACGAATTTGAACACAATAGTAGTTTTTAAGAAACTAAATTTGAAGAGAATGAAAATAATTGTTTTTGTATAACGATTAATATAGTGAATTAAATAAATTAAATGAATTTAAAAATAAAATTAATAATTTTAATGAATGCGTACCGAATAAAAATGTGTAGAATTTGATAACGTATGTGTGTTCTTATCCAATTGGTTTTTTATCACTGTAACCGATAGAGGTATTTTCATCCCTACACCACACCTGACATCATTTCTGCAACCGGTGACATATTTGTCTCTATTGAGTTAATCTTCCAGAATATGAAATATAAAATAAGAATACATGTGGTTCGATAGTGATTCTTGCAGACTATCCCACCGCTGGCCACCAATGTAAACGGAGGGGGGTTGTTTCTTCTCTTTTATAATATTTGCTAAAGTATACTGCTATCAATTCATCTACCGGTATTTGAATCCTTGATCGGTTGGGAGCTTTTAGTGGATTCGTTGATTCAAATGCACAGATTATCATCATTGTCACCTATTCTAGCAACTATAGTAACTACGAGCCAGGAACTTCAATGAAAATACTTTTAAAATTTAACTTCAGGTTTATTGTACTCTAAATAGGTAGAACGAATTAATAAGAGTCAGGTAACATGTAAAATTTCAAACAGAACAAAGTTATTCAGCGATCGATTCAGGTCAAGAAGACATACTCCATTTTAAATCTATACATTTTGGGAACCTGCTAACTTGCTGCAACTAAATTAGTGCCTCGGTCATTCTATGTACTAAATTTTGAGCTATAATACGAAAACAACAAGAGTTTGGCACTCACCATTCTAACAATATCTAAACTTTACTTTTGAGAACACATAATCAAAAACTCAATAAACTCAGACGTTATGAAACTTACTACACTTTACTTAAATTCACGCACACAATTAACTATTTAATTTTACATCTACTGATTCTATCAATTTTAGATTACTATACAAACTACAACAAAAGTTCTGATAATGAAAAACTTTTCAATTTGTCCCTCTGGATGGGCAACAGACCCATTCAGAGGACCGAGGCTCGCGCACCGTTACATGATTTTTCGTTCGCGTCTCAATACCAACTGTGGCCTTTTTCACTGAAAATTATTCCCCCTCCACGAGCGTTGAGCATAACTTCCAGTGGGAAAGCCAAAGCTGCAAAAAGGTCAATGCTCGTACAATTTTCAAACACAGTAGTTTTTCGACATGTAATTGAAACTGCATTTGAAAAATGCACGAAAATTGCTTTAATTTCGACAATTAAGCAACAAGTTAGCAAATTCAAACAAGACAGAGTCAATTCTCAGACTAAAACGCAGGGTTCAACATACAGTAAAAATCAAAGTTCATTCCAGTTCAAAAACCTGAAAAATAATATAAGATACACAAAAACAACTACAATACTACCCTCTCAATATCACACTATTACATCACTATTATAGCAACTATAATATTATTAAGGAACTACCTAGTTACTTAATATAATAACTAGTTGAACAATAATAAGCTATCTCGTTTTGACTTAAATTGAATAAAGAAGGTTATTTTCCACACATTCACATGATAAAAAGTTTAACTGATATTAGAAGTTACTCGTTTTATGCTGTTGATGATTGACAAAAATATGATCAATCTTTCTTTATTTCCTCTCTTTTTTCAGATTATATCATATTCGTTCAATTGAATAATTCAATATAATGATGAGGAATTTGCTCAGGAACCCTGTAGTCTAATAAGCGATAGATGATAAACTTGGAGATTAAAGAAATAAACTCAAAAAAAAGAGAGACTTTTTTATGATGAATGGATATAAGTGGAAGAGTAATTATATTGTTTGTTTTTAAATAGAGAAGACAAGTTTTGTTGATTCTAGTACCTAACAGTTTTCTTCGCGACAGGGATGTAGTAATTATTATTTATAGGTTTATAATTTTTCTAAATGACTAAAACTATTTGCTGGTAACTCCCATAAAGGAATCCTCGGGAGTACCTAATTTCTCTGATAAGGAAGCAATTGTATGATTATTTTGTTATATAATTTCATTGAAAATTGAAATGTTTCTTCATACTGTTATGTTATATGTTTTCATTTGAAATTGTAATTGTGATTTTTCTTTTTTATGAGAAATAAATTATTATTATTATTATTATTATTATTAATTACACCTGTAGAGCTAATGATGTCTCAAGCTAAGTAAAAAGGGGTCGGCACAAACGGGCTCCGAAGAAGTTACAATATACTGGAGGAACTTAATGCTATAAATTCACTGCTAACTGTTTTATAGCCTAGAATACCGACAGTAATTCTTAAACGAAGTTTGAATGGTGATCACCTGTTAATGTGCAGCGATATGAAGCGAGACTCTTCACGGAGATCTGGATCTGATCAATGTGCACGGGAAATGAGAACGGGGAAATTGAATTTCTGCTGTGCTCAGCGAAAGGGATGCTCGGAATAGACAGAGACAGAAAATTGTGCCAGAAAGAGAAATGGAGTGAAATATACAGTTGAGTGAAGGGATGCTCTGAATTGACAGAGACAGAAAATTGTATCAGAAAGAGAAATGGAGTGAAGGATAGAAAGAAAAAGGAGAGAAAGAGAGACTTGTCATGGAAGATGTGCTGGGATATGTTTGTATGGAAGAGTAGTGTAGATTTTGAGAGAAAAATATAAACAGAGATGGATAGCGAGATAATTTGAATGTTTTTCTTTGGGTGAGAAAGAAAGGGTGAATATGATGATAAGATATGATAGTTTAGGTGAGGGATTGGGAGAGAGAGCATCCATGTTTGAACAATTTGAATATTGACGTTCAGAGAAGTGACAGAAGAAGTAATGAAAAGAGAAAAACTGATGGATGGAAAGCGAGAGAGAGAGAGAATGAAAAAGAGTAATGAAGCTTGTCTCTTCCACGAAGAGACGTCACTCTTATATAAAACTGTGAAGCTAGAATGCACTCTTCCATTTAACCCACTAAACACACTGAAATGGGAAACAGGAAGCTCCGTTTGGTTAAACAGACGTGCAAAAACTGTCCAAGTGTATCTTCAATATTTCCCAGCTCAAAGGTGAATTCCTTTAGCCAATTCAATTTCACGGGCAATTTATCTATCCACTCGTAATAAATGGGTCGATGGAGAAAGAGGTTATTTATGAACATAGAGAAGAAACTGTTTGATATTCATCAGCCAGTCAACAAATGGATCCAATTAGCAGTGGTGATGTAAGGAAAATTATTACAACAGAAAATGAGGAGAAATGCTTTTTCTGAAATATATTTTCCATGATAACAAAAACCATAAAGATGGATATCTTATGATAAATTAATGTAAAATGAGAAAATAATTATTATAAATAATAATAATAATAAATAAATAGTAAATAAATAAATAAATAATATATAATAAATATCTTCAGTTGTACAGGGAAATTTCCCGTTTTATTTCTTTGATGATGTAGATATTTCTTTTATTACATTGATTCCCTCAATCATAGCTTAGTAGTTGTAGGGTGAATCGTTTGGCGTTTTTACACGGTAATCAGTTGAACAGAATAAAATTGCTACTCCAATATTTGATTGTGAGTTTATCCCAACAACATAGTAAATTATTCATCTTAATACTAACCAATCTATAATTCAATTCAGGTTCAGCAAAAGGTCTTG
Source organism: Nilaparvata lugens (assembly GCF_014356525.2). Lineage (NCBI taxonomy): Eukaryota > Metazoa > Arthropoda > Insecta > Hemiptera > Delphacidae > Nilaparvata > Nilaparvata lugens. The sequence continues at coordinate 56,324,242 of NC_052508.1, read as the reverse complement.
ATTTGATTGCTTTCAAATCTTCTCATTCTACTCTATATACAAATCATCTTTAAATCAGCTATTGAATGATCCTTAGCGTAGCAGACTGGAGGTCTTGGTGTTTAACACAGATGACCAGAAGTTGAATCAGTCAGGCTGTGTTATCGGGTGGATACGTTAAACTGTCGAACCCGGCTGAAGAACAACAGTCGTAACGTCCATTGACGACTCGATTTATGTATTCAGGTTGGAAGAGACCTTCCTATTATAGAGTCCCCACCAACAAAAAACCATATGAATTTTATAGCATACTTTTTCACTTTATAAATTTTCCAACCACTACGAAAAATTGAACTAGCCTATCACTGCAGTGTTCAACTTTTCACATATGCATAATTAATTATACTTTCGCATATGCTTATTCTATACAAATAAACACCATAGTCACATAGAGATAGAGGGAAGTGAGGTGATAATGCTACTATTAGAAGTTTAGCACATGTGATTCTATCAATTGCAACTGATATCCCCATGATTTCGAGCTATCATAATAACTATGGTGTCATTATTCGGATCTGTAATAAAATATTGTTCATTGATCCAGCTGCAATTCTCAAATATCGGACTGGAAATCCACGGTCTTATCACAACAATACAGCCTTTCATCGCAAAACGGTTTCGGTCAGACTAATCACCAGTTCCTTGTTCAATTTTCTCTCCTCCTTTCTTCTCACTCCTCCTATTCTTCCCATACTCCCTCACAATATTCTCTTTCATATTCTCTCCCATTCTTCCATACATTCCATCAATATCTCACATGCACGGGATTGTTGATCCGGAAGCTGCTAAATTCAGGGTTGGCTACGTTTGCTCTATCAAATGATGTTAATGTCGGGTGCAAGCTTGCCTGCGCTTTGTGCCGTTGGCTGTTGATCTGCTTTCATTGAAACGGAACTGTATTTATTGCCACTCCAATAATGAAATGTTGCGTGGAATTTGATGTTAGCGTAGGTGGAATTTAACCAGGAGCAGTAGTTTCATTGTTAGTATACGATCCGGATTGCAGAGGTGTGAATTATTACTATTGAGCATTGTTCTAGGGTGCAATGCGTTTGAGAGAAAATTTTATCTGATTCACACTTCTCCCTATTTCACTTCTATGGAGCTCTGAGGAGATTAGATATTATTGTCTGGGCTTTAATAAAGTGATAGAATAAATTATGATAGAGATAAATAATTTCCGTTCAGGAATCGTTAAGCTTGGAAGAGATTTATTTTGTAATTTCAAGAGGACAAATAGTCACTTCATGAACAAATTCCTCCGGAAGTGAATATTTAGTGTAGGATTTACAGATCATATACTTATAAATCTTAAAACTCGATAATTAATTATTATAGATTAATAATATACCAGCAATTGGTAAACTGTTAGTTCTATAAAATCTTTCATCTTGAAATGAAACTATAAAAATGCTGTTTGAGATTAATGGATCATGTTGAAGGAGATTGATTAAAAACATAAGTAGAGAAGGTGATGAGATAGACTGCCTGTACTTTTAGAAAAAAGTCACTGAGGAGCCCAAAATCTTGATAGAATGACGTGAAGGAGATGGACGGACAAGTTGTTGTGGGCCCATATTGAAATGTACTCACTGATAGAAGTCAAATATGAAAAATATACATTTTAAAGATTTGACTGGTTGCATCAATGTATTATAAACTGCAGCATTATGATGCTGTTATAATGCAAGAATATGCTATTGCTTGAGCTACATTGTACCGGAATATTATCGTATAGAATTATTATCAGGCATAATGAATGATCAATAGCTGGAAAATAAATCATCCACAAAATCAACTAGTGAATCCCCCGATCTAGAGAATTTCCTCATGACTATTATATAGGTTTATGATTTTCAAATCAGCAACTTGTGATAATTACAAGTTTATAAATCAATATGTTAATCAATGGAATGGGGTTATGTGTTACTCTGTGTGAGTAATGGGTTAATTCTTGGGAAATTATACTGAATCAAGCATCTTCACATCAACAAACTACTTGAAGATTGATTGATTGAGTACTTTATTTATGTAGATTACAATATATACTGGCTCATACACTTATATACAATAGCTTACAATACAGCAAAATTATAGATGAATTTACATAATATAGACTAAGAAAATAATTATTGAACTGTATATGATATGAAAAAGCAATTTGTAGTATGATAACTATAGATAATTATATTGTTATGCATCTACATAAACTGGCGGAGCTTTGGACATATCAATGTCCATTCTTCGGAAAGAATATTAAAAATATCCATCCCACTAACTGAAGAGGGAGGGAGAGTGTGTGTAGAAGAGAGCGGAAATGATAGAGAAAGTCAAAATTATGGCGTAAGAACAAACGAACCAATGGCAGCAAGCCACGCCTCCCAGCTCCCCATACTCTCTTCTGATTGGTGGATTGGAACGCCAATCGGTAGTCTAACTCCCGATTGCACATGTATACCTTAATTAATCTTTCAAATAATTATTTATCTAAAAAAATTAAACTATTAAGACTACTGGGCTGGATAAATCGCTCATGAACTATTTTACTGATTTTGAAAAGCGCAACTTGTAATCGTATGAGAGTCATTAGAACTTTATAGCTCACTCCGTATGGGTAGATGAGTCACAATCAAAATTCAAGACAGCTGACAATCAAGAGTCGGCGCAAAAAGGATGATATTTTTTTCTCTTTCAATGCTATCCTGTAACACTCTAAAATAAACGGAATGAGTCGATTTCTTTGACTGACTCGATCTGTATAATGGTAAAAGAATATGTGTTGGGAATTTTGAGTTGATTTATGAAGCCAATCAAAAGTAATCGTCGAACAAACAAATCCACAAATGGACAATGACTCGAGGCTCCAGTCATCAGTCCCACTATGCTGGTTCAATTATTTCCATGACTGAGAAGAACTCGCATATTTTTTTTTAAATTTGCCACTTATATTCTATTGGCTGTTCTATTGCAATTCTGGTTGGAATCAATTTACAATATTCCATATGACTTTTGCATGATTGAGCCATAGTTATATTGAGAGTCTATTCTTTTTTTGTTTGAAAAATAACGAAAGAGTAAGTCAATCTTGTTGTTCAACGAACTCGACCTGTGAGAAGGTTCGAAGAATATTTGTTCAAAATTTGAAGCTAATTGATCAAAGCGTTCGAGGTAAATTGTATAATATACAACTAACTAACGCTCGTTCAATGATGGAATGTTGTTTTCTGCAATTAGATGATCAAGGGAGAATAATGGAGGAAAGCTATTGATAACCCGTTGAATGTATTCCACATTGGAACTATTTCCACATAAATTAAAGTATAGAGGAATTAAGTAATAATATTGTCTTTCTTCTGTTGGGAGAAAGTGATATACTCATAAAATATTACTAAGGGCCAAGCCACACAAAGCGTTTTTCCTAGCGTTTCCAACCTAGTCGGCAGGGCAGGAAACTCTCCGATTGGCTGATTGGATTGGCGTTCAGGATTCAGCCAATTGGAGAGCTTCCTAATCTGTCGACTTGTCTGAAAACGCCTGAGAAAACACTTCGTATAACTTGACCCTTATTCATATTTTTTCTTATTTCTGGTTCACTGATTGAAAAATCTTCCAATTCAACAGGAGAAATCCATAAATTTGATTGATTCAGACGATATTATCATAGATGAATATAACATAAGATACCTTATATGCTATATTTTTCCTAGAAATTTTTAAACTAGAAACTTCTACCATATTGTGGAGGTATGAACCTGGGAAAATATGAATCTCATATCGTTCATTTTCGAACATTTCATATTTGCATGAGATGCCCTGCAGAGGCCATTATCAGTGCACGCGGAAACAGGGTAAGTCTTGGGGAGCGTCTTCGCAACAGTGAACTGGATAACGCGTGCCCTCAGGAAAAATGTTTCAAACTACTTTGTCTGCCTGGAAACTCGAGCCAGAAGCTTGAACCAGAGACAGAGCTCCTCATTATCTACCACCATCACATGCTTTACATCTCTCCTATACATACATACCGTGCATTTATCCTTATTTCTCTTCTTCTTTTCCTCCATCGCATTCTTTTCCTCCTCCTTATTCTTCTTCTCTACCTCCTCATCATTATTATCCTTCTCCTTTTTATCCTCCACCATCTCAATCTCCTCCACCTTCGTCTAAATCTTCTCTTTCTCCTCCTCCACATTCGTCTCCTCCTCCTCTTCCTCCTCCATATTTTTATTCACCTTCTCCTCCCCCTACTTCTCTCTCCTCTTTATAACTTATATATTTAACTCTTTATAACTCGCATATTTCATCATTTTTCTTCCACAATATTATTGTAGAACTCTTTAGTTTAATATGATTCACAATGTTATTTTACTGCTATTGGTATTATTTATTTTTAACGCTAGAACGTAAGTTGAATTTTGTATTGTTAATACATGAATAAAGGATCAGAATCTGAATCCTCCAGAAATTTTATTCTATTCTATTCCCCCTCCTACTACTCCTCCACCATCTCCTCTTCCTTCTTTATCACTTCTCACAATCCTCCTTCTCATCCTTCTTCTTCTCATCGTCCTTCTCACCCTCACCCCCTTCTTCTCCTTCTCCTACTACCTCACTCCTGTTCAATATCCTCATATTCTACTTCTCCTTCTCCTTATAGCCTCCTCCTTCTTCTCCTTCTCTTACTCCTTTCCTTCTCTCACTCCTCCACCTCCTCTTTGTCCCTCTTCTCCTTTTCCTCCATCACCTCATCCTCCTCCTCCTCCATCTCCTCTTCCTCCTCCACCTCCTTCTCCTCCTATTCTACCTCGCCTAATCATTTGTCTTTTCCTCCTTCTCCTTCTTCCTCTTCTCCTTATTATTCTTCTTCTTGTCCTCCTCCTCCTCCTTTTTCTCCTTTACCTTATTTTTTTTTCATCTTCTTCATCTCCTCCACGTCTGTCTTCTTCTTCACTTTTTCCTTCCCCTCCTCCTCCGTATCATCTTCTTTCTCAACCTTCTTCTCCCACTCCTTCTTCTCTATCACCTCCTCCTCCTCCCCCATGTTCTTCTCCCTCTCCTCCTCCTTCCTATTCTCATTCTTCACCTCCTACTCCTTCTCGTCCTTCTTCCTCTTCTCCTTATCATTTTTATCATTTTTCCTCTTCTTCTCCACCTCCTCCTTCTTTTTTCTTCTTCTTATTATTTCCATCTTCTTCATCTCCTCCACGTCCGTCTTCTTCTTCACTTTTTCCTTCTCCTCCTCCTCCTCCGTATCCTCTTCTTTCTCAACTTTCTTCTCCCACTCCTTCTTCTCTATCACCTCCTCCTCCTCCCCCCACGTCCTTCTTCCTCTCCTCCCTCTTCTTATTTTCCTTCTTCACCTCCTACTCCTTCTTCTCCTCCTCCTCTACCTACTTCTCCTCCTCCTTCTCCGCTTCCACCTTCCTTACAACCTCATTCACCATCAACTCCTCCTCCTCCTACTCCTCCTCCTCCCCCATGTCCTTCTCCATCTCCTCCTTCTTCCTATTCCCATTCATCACCTCTTAATCCATCTTGTCCTTCTCCTCTACCTCCTTCTCTTCCTCCTTCATCGCTTCCCCCTTCCTTTCAACCTCATTCACCATCTACTCCTCCTCCTCCTCCTCCTCCTCCTCCCCCATGTCCTTCGCCCTCTCCTCCTTCTTCCTATTCCCATTCGTCACCTCCTACTCCTTCTTGTCCTTCTCCTCTACCTACTTCTCCTCCCCCATCTCCGCTTCCCCCTTCCTTTCAACCTCATTCACCATCAACTCCTCCTCCTCTTCACCTCCTCCTCCTTTTCCTCCTCTTCATAACTCTTATATCATATCCCACTCCTCTTTCTTCTCATTCCTCTTTTTCTTTTTCATGTTCTTCTTAGACGACGATGGTCATGCGTTATCCGCGAGCTGTCTTTGAAGTTGCAGAGCTAGACGCTTCGCCCCCTGCTTTGGCAAGATAGCTAGCTAACTCTTTGCCTCAAATGCTTTAATCCCGCTCTCAATTCACTCTGAATGAGCGAAACTTTTGAGTTGGAACAAGATAATGGTGGAGACGAGTCGAACAATGCCAGCAGCATCGTTCATTTTGCAGATGACGCACAGCGTAGCATACAGCAGCATACTCTGCCAGCAACTTATAATGCATTTGATATGCCGCGCAGTCGTAACTCCGACTAGTCCTGGAGTTGTGACCAAACTTGAAAGCTTCCGTTTTGTAGTTGGAAGCTCAGGCCCAGACCGAGCCGCTGACGGGGCTCATGAGCAGTCTTATAACTCATAGTAGTTTACAAGTTTGTTGTGCCATAACTTCGATTTATGGTGGGCTTAAATCGAACAGGTGGGGGATTTGCAAACAAAGGATAATTCATCCATTGTTAACGAACAGGCTCCAAAAGTGATTAGAGAAGTTCAATTAGAATGGACTTTCCACTTTTATATTACTTGATGAAGTTGAAACAATGGAGTTTATTCTACCACTCGACCATAATTATTGCAAGATTATGAAAGGTTTGCTGGAATGAAGCAATTCTGTTGTGAATATTTTTACTTTCCTTGCCCTATTACCATAGGTAAGGAAAGTATTGCTTTCCGAAAAAAATTAAGGTACCCCAATTTCCAAATTTCTATACGTTACAAGGTCCCCTGAGTCCAAAAAAGTGGTTATTGGGTATTGGTCTGTGTGTGTGTGTGTGGTGTGTGTGTGTGTGTGTGTGTGTGTGTGTGTTGTGTGTGTGTGTGGTGTGTGTGTGTGTGTGTGTGGTGTGTGTGTGTGTGTGTGTGTGTGTGTGTGTGTGTGTGTGTGGTGTGTGTGTGTGTGTGTGTGTGGTGTGGTGTGTGTGTGTGTGTGTGTGTTGTGTGTGTGTGTGTGGTGTGGTGTGTGTGTGTATGAGTGTATGTGCGTCTGTGTACACGATATCTCATCTCCCAATTAACGAAATGACTTGAAATTTGGAACGTAAGGTCCTCACAATATAAGGATCCGACATGAACAATCTCGATCAAATGCGATTCAAGATGGCGGCTAAAATGGCGAAAATGTTGTCAAAAACAGGGTTTTTCGCGATTTTCTCGAAAACGGCTCCAACGATTTTGATCAAATTCATACCTGAAATAGTTATTAATAAGTTCTATCAACTGCCACAAGTCTCATATCTGTAAAAAATTTAGGAGATCCGCCCCATCTATGCAAAGTTTGATTTTAGATTATCAATTATCAGGCTTCAGATTCAATTTAAACGAAAAATTTTGAGTGGAAAAGATTGAGCATGAAAATCTCTACAATTAATGTCTTGCAACATTTCCACCTAAAATTGAAAATAAGCTTGAAAATCAAGAAAATGTGATTATTCAATTACAAACTGTTGGCAACTGTTGATTCTATTAAATCATTCACTATGGAGAGATAGCAGACCTCGTATGTCTCCAGCGTTATTGTCCTGTCACCAGCTGGCTCAGATCTTTGTTGATAAGTAGACTTGAGATGCGCGAGAACACTAGCGTCAGGTGATCAATTCTCATAACGGCAAGGTAAGTTGTGTGAGTGAGCCACACCAGATTTTTACTTTCCTTGCCCTACTACCATAGGTAAGGAAAGTATTGCTTTCCAAAAAAAATTAAGGTACCCCAATTTCAAGTTTTCTATACGTTTCACGGTCCCCTGAGTCCAAAAACATGATTTTTGGGTGTTGGTCTGTGTGTGTGTGTGTGTGTGTGTATGTGTGTGTGTGTATGTGTGTATGTCTGTGAACACGATAACTCCATTCCTAATTAACCGATTGACTTGAAATTTTAAACTTAAGGTCCTTATACCATGAGGACCCGACAATAAGAAATTCAATAAAATTCAATTCAAGATGGCGGAAAAAATGGCGGATAATTACTAAAAAACCATGTTTTTCACGATTTTCTCAAAAACGGCTCTAACGATTTTCTTTAAATTATACCATGGATAGCTATTTATGAGCCCTATCAACTGACATGAGCCTCATTTCTGGGAAAATTGCAGGAGCTGCGTAATATTCTCGAGAAAAATGGCGAGTAATTACTAAAAAACCATGTTTTTCACGATTTTCTCGAAAACGGCTCTAACGATTTTCTTCAAATTTATACCATGGATAGCTATTTATAAGCCCTATCAACTGAAATGAGTCTCATTTCTGTGAAAATTGCAGGAGCTCCGTAATATTTTTGAGAAAAATGGCGGATAATCACTAAAAAACCATGTTTTTCACGGTTTTCTCGAAAACGGCTGTAACGATTTTCTTCAAATTTATTAAATGGATAGCTTTTTATCAGCTCTATCAACTGGCATGATTCTCCTCTCTGGGAAACTAATGGGGGGTCCACCCCATCCTTGAGAAATGGACTTAGTAACCTCCTTCTCGTGCATGAGGTAGGTAGGTAGCGCAGTTCATAAAAATAACACATATTCGAGATATTTCATCTGTAGAACAGCTGTTTTGACAACTTTAAAAAAATTATGACTAAAAAAATAATCGTATTTCACAATTTACTCTAAGGATAAAGTACTCTGAAAACAATAATTATATATACACATATACAGAAGTTTGATCGTAGTTTCAAATATGAGCAAGGAAAGTTGTGTGAGTGTACCACACCAGATTTTTTATATTGATATTGAAGCTTCTATTTCTTCCCGAAAATTTACATAACAATAATAATTAATGAAATATTATATTCTCATTCACAACATTGAAGCCCAATATTACCTGATTGAGAAAACATATATGCTCATATAATATTTACATAATCACTATTCCGTTGCTTATTACAAGTCAATAGCTTAACACAGCTCAGCAAGTCAAGTACTGATTAATCCAATATTGATCCATAGGGAGCATACAAACAACACAAACCATAACCATACAACCATTTTCATTGATATCGATAAAATTATATTCAAAATTGAAAAAAACTATCTGTCGACGTTTCGAAGCTAGAAAAGGAGAGCATTATCTACTTTGTCGGATGATGGACAAGGATAGCAACACAAACGGTGTCCCATAGCAACCATAGCAACACCAGCTTCATTAACCAAATACAACCGTCATTATAACATGAACCTCACTATAATAATGAAACTGGAAGTTGCATTAATGACTATAGGATTGACAGGCACTATTTATTATTGAATTCAATTCCAGAAGTAACTGCAATCTACTTCTTCTTCTTCTTACAGCTCAATCGTTTGATTGGTTGGCTGCCTTCCATCTAAATCAGTGCTACTCTCTTCCATTGTTCATAGCTCATAGCACCCAGATCCTTCGTCATTTGTCTTAATACTGTAGCCGGGGTCTCCCACGACCCCTTTGTTCATCAACTGTACCTTCCAGAATACTTGACGTGAATGCGACGTGTCGTATTATGTGTCCAATCCAAGAATGTCGTCTGGCCTTGAGAAAGTTCAGAAGAGATCTTTTTTCTGCCGCCCTCTGGAATACCTCCTCATTCGTAACTCTGTTAGTCCATTTTATTTTAAGCATACGCCTCCAACACCACACTTCAAAAGCATTTAGAGTCTTTTCCTCAGCCTTACCAATAGTCCACGTTTCAGACCCATAAAGAGCTATAAGTGAAAGTTTTTGTGATTTTTATGGCTTCAAATTTATCAGGTTTTTTAAATATTTTTCAATTTATTAATGCATTTTCAAGTGTAATAATAATTTGTTTCATCTTTCTGATCAACCGAGATACAAATTTTTTAGTATAATGTATATTTGGACTGTAAATTTTTGTGATCTTTATAAAAGTGTTTTCATAACCTCATTTGGACTATTTTTATCAAAATTAGGGAGAGGAACAGTTTTGGGTTTATCCTGTTGATTCTCTCCCAATCATTAATTTGATGTTGTGATTAAGGAATGTAATAAATGTAAATGTAATATACTCCAAATGCAACTCTTTATTAGTCTCTTTCTTATTTCCAAGGTTAGACTATTTGAGGAAAGAAGCTGCCTTTTACTAATAAACATACCCTTAGCTTCTCTGATTCGGCGCTTTATATCCAGTCTATCTTTTCCATCTTCTGATATAATGCTTCCAAGATATTTGAACATTTTTACTTGCTTCAGGGCGTGATTATCTAATTTAATGGACACATTCTCTGGGACTTTTGAGCCTTTTGCAACCTACTAAACTACTAATAATTCCACTTTACCTTCTTATTCTATCAATTCTAACTATCTACTGCTCGACTGCAACTTCACCTGTAAGCCTGATACGAATAGAGTTCAACTTTCCTGGATTCTTTCTGCATAGAACTTCTCGTAAATAGTCTTTCTCGAGATATCTCCAGATAAGAGTAAAATGTTGAGGAGTTTCTGTCTGAATTCCCAGCCTGATTTATATACTCGACGACAATTGAAAAGAAGTAGAGATATGAAGCCGGCAGTAACGAGCGCCAAGACGAGTGTTGAAATAGAGTTGGATTTTCGGGAAAAATTGTGGCCATTGTAAACGTTGGAAGCAGAGAAGAAAGAAATTTGATTTATTGTAACTGGGCTGATGCTCCATGAGCATGAGGTTTGCAGCCGAACGTATGTAGGACAGAATGGAAACATATAGTGGAAGGTCTTCTCCATTTCCCCCGTGAATCATCCTTAATTTCCTTTGAAAAATGGGACAACGGGTTTCTCGTGCAAGATTATTACGTTATCTCAAGAAAGAATGTCAGCTGGAAGTGTTTTGTTAGTAATGGAATCCCTAATAGCTGGAGAATAACAAATATGTGGTCGTAGCTCAGACGGCGTTACTGCTTGTAAGAAAAATTTGGACTGAAACTTTTTTGAAGTCACTTGAATAACTTGTATATTCAAAAAAGAAAAATATGCTCTTTGGAGATGAATTTACCCTATTACTCACGAGTTTATTCTTCAAACAGATGAACCATAGAGAAAAAATAGCATAAGAAGAGATCGCATGGTATATGGCGTTTGTTACAAATTTCAATGTTAACTCAGGCCGAAAGTCATAGTAGTTATTTATTGTGAATCTATATGAGACTGGTAGTCTCTAATACTGAAGGTGTTTCCACTCTCACTTCGAAAAAACAGTAATAATCGATAATAGTGAACAGTAAGCGGCTTGAGTCACCAAAACCTTTGGCTTCAAAATTGGAACATAATCTACCTGTTGCATGGGTATCTTCTTATGTATGGTTACAACTTCTTACAACCTCTTCTCTATGGTTAAACTAAGAAACACCTCGAAACTCTACAATGTTCAATAGAATTATTGTTCGTTGGTGGAGTCTCATATTGAGCTTGTAGAATTTTTATTGGAAAACTTAACCCTTTGCTGACCATTGGGACTTACAAGTCCCATCTCACCAAGTCCCTTCAATGACGAATTGTAGAGCCTAGGAAAATGTTTTACTTTTTTACAGTTGAAAAAGATCTTTTGTTACTTCCAACAGTGTTATTTGCCCTTGGATAATTGAATAAATACTTCTTATATTTTTAGAATATGATTATACATATTTCACAAATCATCAAAAACTACACTATCCAACTCAGTAATATTCATCTGAAAAATCTGGTGTGGCGCACTCACACAACTTTCCTTGCCATTATGAAAATTGATCACCTGACGCTAGTGTTCCCGCGCATCTCAAGTCTACTATTCAAATATTTGAGCCAGCTGAAGACAGGGCAATAACGCTGAAGACACACATGAGGTCTGCTATCTCTTCATAGTGAATGATTTAATAGAATCAACATTAATTTGCAATTGAATAATCACATTTTCTTGAATTTAAAGCTTATTTCCAATTTTAGGTGAAATTGTTACTGAACATTAATTGTAGAGATTTTCATGCTCAATCTACTCCACTTGATTCTCTTTGATTCAATTGTATCTGAAGCCTGATAATTAGGAATCTATCCTCATTGATGGGGCGGAGCTCCTGAAATTTTTACAGATATGGGACTTGTGGCAGTTGATAGAGCTTATCGATGACTATTTCAGGTATGAATTTGATCAAAATCGTTGGAGCCGTTTCCGAGAAAATCATGAAAACCCTGTTTTTGACAACATTTTCGTCATTTTAGCCGCCATCTTGAATTGCATTTGATCGAAATTGTTCGTGTCGGATCCTTATAGTGAAAGGACCTTAAGTTCCAAATTCAAGTCATCCCGTTAATTGGGAGATGAGATATCGTGTACACAGACGCACATACACACACACACACATACACACACACACACACACATACAGACCAATACCCAAAAACCACTTTTTTGGACTCAGGGGACCTTGGAACGTATAGAAATTTAGAAATTTGGGTACCTTAATTTTTTTCGGAAAGCAATACTTTCCTTACCTATGGTAATAGGGCAAGGAAAGTAAAAATAGCATTTTTAGAAAAATTAAACAAGGCAGGCTGCTTTGTATCATATGTCATACGGGCTCTGATAATGCCAACTCATTCCATACGGTACTGTTTTCAAACTTCGATAATGTAAAATAATATTATTCAATTTGTGAATGATAAGGTCACAAAAAACGTTTCTGTGTGTGATAATTAATATTACAATCAACTCATGATTATGCATGAGGAATTCGCTCTTCGCTCCGACAAAACAGCCATTTCCACCAATAACATTATTATGATATTGCATCTCTGTTAGAATCACATTTGTGGAGCACTTCCTTTCAACAATATTATTATGATGTTGAACGGATGTAATCAACTGAAATTATCATTGTGTATAGGCCCCATCTATACTATAATAAAGGAAAGAACTGGCTTATACACGTAGGAGATAGGAAAATTATGTTTGACGCATCATCACGTCTGAACTACTGGACTGATTAACCTGAAATTTTGCATATACTGTAGATTCTTAATTTACCGAGGATGCTTATAGGCATATTTTCAAGATTTCAGTAGGTGAAGTTCTCAGTTTGTCAAGTTTTTAATTAGTCCCTTGCGGAGCACGGGTTACCTGCTAGTCAAAAGTAATCAGTACTCATCAGTTTGTAAAGAACTTGTAATCAAAATGTTTTATGAGATTGTATATAATATCATAGAGATAGTGAGATAGTGATATAATATCACTTTCCTGATATTTAATCCTGAATTATTTGTCTCTGAAATTATTATGAAGTATAGAACAGCTGAATCTAAAAGTTTGCGTTCGCCCATAGATATTGTAACTGAAGTGATTATCATTGTATCACACATTCGATAATTTGAAGTTTATATCTGTAATTTATTGTACATTCTTGAGAGTTTCTAGTCTAAAAGTATAGAGCCTGGACAAAGGCAATGAATGAATAATTTACATCTTTGAATAATACTTCTCTCTGGACTAGATCCTATTGTTCTTCCCATATTCTGTAGTGGTCAGTGAAAATCTAAAGCTTTTGCTCTATGCTTTGAGCAAGATTGCTCTCAATTTTTCTTGTTCCTCTGTATCAAATCATTTTAAATTTCTAGAGATCAACTTCCTATTTCGATGAATCTCTACTTTCTCTCAACTTTCTATTTTTCTCTACTTTCTAATATGATTATCATAGTTGTTCGAGCTCACTGTCGGCGACCAAGTTGTTCTTTGCCCGTAGTGCCATAATGTAATTGATGTTTATTTTATCAAATTGTAATACCTTTTGTGGGAAGAAAATTATTTGAATGTTAATTTGAAAAAAAAATGAATAGATGTTCCCTTGAGATACAGTATCTATCAATAAAATGGAATGTGTAAAATGTGCCTTATTGCATGTAAGCATAGTGGTTCTCGATTTTCAGTCGACAAAGTTTCCCAAAAACTATCGTTCAAAAGCATTCTTAACCTAGAAAGGTGAGTGAATCGGAACAACTTAGCTCCTATATTGTACGAATAACACTTCAAAGCTCTGGAACAAACTCAATCTAGTGCTTCAGAAGCATTGTAACGCTCAGTCAGGCATAGTTACCTACTGGAATTGTGACCGCAATACAGAATTCGACTACATCTAAGAAGCAAACTTGAAGGTGGGTGTAGCTACTGAAATAGCTCACACCAATAAATTGCCGGTTGCTTTGAGTGAAAGGCTGACATTTTCAATATGCGACAAATAACCTCGCCTGGCGGTTAAGTTCCCCGACTTCCTTATTGAAACTTTCGCTCCAATAAATTGAAATAATTCATCAATATTGCTTCCCTTCCTTACAAGAATCGGTTAAATAGTGAGTGTGGGTGTGACATTGAAGTGGTGTGGGGGTGTAATTATCAAAACTGTCAGTTTTGAGGAGACCTGCTCTTTAGAGACAATGTGCTTATTTTATACTTATATCGATTTTAAGTGGCTAATCTGTATTTTGACAGACTAACTGATTTTCTGAGTTCATCCCGCATTAATAGATAACTAATAGATTAACGGTTTTTGGTAATTTACGATCGAGCTTTCGATTGATTCATGAAGTACAGTCTCAGATATTTCTTTCCAGTAGCCTGGAATGAAGTACTCTCTATCACAGCCTGATTGAAGTGATATTGTTTTGAGAATTTGAAACTCTTTTAAAATCTCAATGTTCAAATTTCAAAACTGTCAGTTGAGAAGACCTGCTCCTTAGAGACAATATGCTTATTTGAGACTAATATCGATTTTAAGTGGCTAATCTGTATTTTAACAGATTAACTGATTTTTTGAGCTCATCCCGCATTAATAGATAACTAATAGATTCACGTTTTTTTGTGAATACGATCGAGTTTTCGATTGATTCATGAAATACAGTCTCAAATATTTCTTTCCAGTAACCTGGAATGAAGTACTCTCTATCACAGCATGATTGAAGTGATATTTTTTTGAGGATTTTGTTTTGCGTCTTTCGGAGGAGACGATAAGTCGTCGGTCCCGACTACCTGAAAAGTAGTCGTCATCTCTCAACATCATTCCTCTCACTCATTACCCACGCACAAGCCTAAGTTTATGTGGGAATCACCCTTGGTATTATTATTTATTAATTTGAAACTAATTCTATTATAAACCTTTCATAGGATCAAGCGCTGATACTAGACATTGTGTTTCCAATAATATTCAACAATTTCCAAAATGAATAATCAAGAGCCCGGCCACACAAAGAGCGATCTGCGATCCTTCAATTTTCTATATCTAGGAGTAAAAATATCTAAGATTTGCAATATAGATATGGAAGCCTGTGGGATCGGAGATCGCACACTGTGTGACAGAACCCTCAAGGTGTACCAAGAACATTAAACCAATAGAGATATGATTGATCAGGAATGAAAAACTTAAGTACCCTTTATTAAAAACTTCTATTCAGAAAATGTTTGAACATCTTAATGCCAAGAGAGAGAATGGAATAAATGAATATTTTTGAGAGTAGTCTTCTCAATATATTCTTGTGGTATGATATTAATTATTTCATTCACTCACTTGAAAATGGCATTAAGATTTGAATCTTGTTGTGAACCAAAGTTTTCAATAAAGGGAACTTGGATTTCTATTTCCTGATAAATAAGAGTGGCCGTCATCAGAAAGTTAATATTGATGGCGAAATAATTAATTATATTCGTGACAGCCAACTTGTTTTATTCGACTCTCAGATTAAATGTGGGGAAATTCAGTATAAAGTTCAACATGATTCCGGAAAGAGTTGAAATGTTTCAAGAATCAACATAGCTATTATACGGAGAGGTTTTGAGAGGTGACACTCAGAGAATAGACTTGGATGTGACAAGGGATGAACTTGTAATCCAAGTTCTTAAGTAATCTTAGTTCTTAGTGAATAAGGTTGAATGGGAGGCGGAAGGCATTGTGCATTGGCCTAGTCCTAGTCGCTGCCCCATTCTTGAGCCGGCTAAAGTGGGATTACGAGATAAACGGGTGATAGATAGAGAGGATAGTGATGGTGAGAGAAAGAGAGAGAGAGTGCGTGGCAACGAGTGAGTAGGTGAGAGAAGAAATACAGAGAAACTAGAAGAGGCTGTAAGAGTGAGATAGTAGAACATTTTAGAGGAAGAATAGCTAGAAGAGGCCTGCAAGAGCGAGATAGCAGACAATTTTGGAGGGAGAATGGTGTTAGAATAGGTTGCTGTCAATGCATCTGGTTAACTCGTTATATCCTTCAAAAATAGTTTTATCAATAAATCCAGTTTTTCAATGACCTAAATTATACGAAGAGCTTGTCAATGCATCTGGTTTATGAGCTGATATTATATTGTGCTACGGCTCTTTGCAGAGTATTAGGATAATTCGAAGAGAATGACAGTTAGTGATGAATGTAAACTATTTTTGAAGGATATAACGAGTTAATTCTCATCTAAGATTATTTGATGTTATAAATTGTTTGTCTGATGGAATATTTTGTTTTAGTTTTTGCCTTTGTATTTGTTATTTGCTTTCTACTATTCTTATTGTTTTTATCATTTTGCAAGCAAGTCTTTGAAAAATTATCGAAAATGAACTCACAGCTAGTGCACAAGTATGCTTTGCTAGCTGAGCCAATCCTATTTATTCATTCGAAACGTATTATCCATTTCTATGATTATGTATGTATATTTCAACTATTATTGAATTATTAATTGGGAATATTTTCTAGTGATTTCATATTTTGGCAAAAAATGAAGTTTATTATTTATTATTATGGAATAAATTAATCCAATCAATCTTGAATAGTGGAATACAGTTAATGAGTTGACTCTCATCCAAAATTATATGATGATATAAAATAAATTAATCCAATCAAACTTCAATAGTTTAATATAACATTGGTTATGGTATACACAGAACACAACAATGTAGGTATTATCAGTTGTTTTTTTAAATTTAGTAGCGTCTATAACAATCTATGCTAATGCTTTTTCCCAGAGAAATCTGTGAGAGATTTTGGTTCTGCATACAAACTCAGGAGTGGCTCAGGCCATTTTATTTCGACAATAAATTATAAATGAAAGAGCCTATTAGTCCATATAAACTTCCGTCATTTTGAGATTATCTTCAAAGCTAGAATAATAATGTTTATATAGGAATATATTTTGGAATAAAACGCGGCAAATTAGAAGGTATTGAGAATGGAGAAGAATTTTTTTTTAATAAATTTGAAGGAATTGCTGTTTTTATAAACCAACACAAAACATTCAAAAGCTTTGTGTTGGTTTTTTTCCTGATAGTAGTATTACGTTAAGTAACGTTCAAATTCTCAATATTCTAGAATCAATGAGGAATGAATAACTAATTTATTATTCAAACGTTGAGTAGCGATTTGAATAATAAATTAGTTATTTATTCCGCATTGATTCAAAAATATTGAGGATTTGAACGTTTATGGGACAATATTGATTGAGTTACAATCTATTTAGTCTAGAAAGTGAGATAAATGAGTTAATAACAAATTTTTAATTTTCTATGCTACATAATAATAATCATGGTATTATTTTACAAGAATCTTGACACAAAAGTCACAAATTTCTTCTTACTACATTACTTTCACCAGAATAGAGTCAGCGCTGTTAAAACTTTTCAAATTAATATTAATCATTCATCTTTTTTATTGATTTCACTCTACTCTCCGCAATGAATGACTTGCATCCAAGTCGTTTGTTATTTGATCTATGGTAATAGGAGAGGGTAATCTTCCATGTAGTGGGTATGATGTAAAATGGCAGAGTGATATTGTTGACTATCTGAGTATCGAAGTCTTTCAACTCGTACCTTCCCTGAAAAATAAACTCATTTTAGATTCTTGTATGCACAAAAAAATCATACTGGCCAGATTTTAGACCCTATTCTAAGAGATTTTTTAATATAACTGTTACTAGTACTAGGACTAATGATCAGTTTATATCTACCCTAAATTAATACTTCAAGTCATTTTACACGAAGAATCTTGTAATAGCTTCTCCTTGTTTTAAATTAGCTCATTCATAATCACTGCACTAATTTGATATGTTAATTTTTTTCCACTTGCAATAAGCACTCCTGAAGTTTACACCAGATCTGTTGGCTTCTTCCTTTTCAATCTCCTCGCTAATGTTGAGTTGCTACGAGAATAAAGCCTTTCAGCAAATTTTTAGTGAATCGGAAATGCGATTCGAAAATACATAATTATTTACTGATTCAATTATTCCATTTTTACACTTTGGCTGCCTGTAGTGACATTCACTATTACAACACTCGTCCTTGATTCCTTTATTCCTCCTTCTACATCCATGACCAGTTGACTGGATAAATGGCGTCAAAAAATCAAGATGGCAGGTCAAATTATACTGTCTTTGTGCGCATCAATATATTCGTTCACTGACTAAGATGAATTTCTTTAGCCAGATCTTAACTCGGCTTCTAAAAGCGATATCCTGCAAGCTATTCACTATATTATTCACATTTAATGCTAAATGTGAATAACTATGGATTCAAGTTACTCAACTCTTATTCAATCGCATTGAATGTTATTAAAGAGAATCAAGTAGTTTCCATCGTAGATTGATGTGAACAAAATTATTGAACCAAATAAATGAGACAATATAGTACGATATCGACCATCATCAATGCTACTCCCCATCAAACATTTATGTGATTTGGATAATTTTAAAGGATTCAGATCATGATTCTTTATGTTCATGAAAGTTGATATTCACACAGAAACCTAAACTATAATGGATTTGACCAAAAATAATAACAATTTATTCCAGAAATACAGTAATCATGTTAACAAAACAATATTAATCAGATAAATTAACATTAATTTACTTTATTTTTATGTATACATCTTAGTTCAAGTGCAGTAGCATACACTTCTTATATTTATGTTTTTAAAGGTTTTTGTATTTTGTTTTTGGCAAATGAAATCCATTCATTCAAAAAATATATATATATATATATAATTATATACATACTAATCAGTTGATGCATGGGCCGAATCCTGCGTGCAGGAATAAGTTGTATAATTACTGTCATTATAACTGAAGCAAAAAAGTAGAGAATAATAATTATATAGTACAGAAATAAATAGTGAATAAACAATACAGAGATGGAATATCAGTATTCCACGTTCTACGATTAATATTGTTTCTTGAAATATCTATCCGAATGATTTCTAAGCGGGTCAAAATTAACGAATGAAGCTCCGCCATGTTTGCTACTCTGGCCCGGGTGCACGAAAGCCGGTTGAATTCTAATCGTGATTGATTTCACGAGAACCAATCAGAGAAGGCTTTTTCGTAAAGAAGGCTTCTCTGATTGGTTCTCGTGGAATTGATCACGATTAAAATTTATCCGGCTTTTGTGCAACCGGCACTTATAATTTTTGTTATTAGCGAAAGCCAGTTAAACACAAATCGATTTTTTGCCGTCCTTACCACATTTGACGGAACTTGACAAACATCAACGGTGTATGACCTCATCTGTTCAATCAAATAGGATTCATATGAACGGCGTGAAATCATACATCCAAAAATCGATGTGTTTAACTGACTTGACACGTCAGGTCCAGTATAGGGGTAGGTATAGTGTTTTGGAACCACGTACCAGTTGTTTAATCTTATTATATTGAAGCTGCATAGACCTGAGGAGGCGCGATGCGGCATTTTGCATCTAGGTGCTTCTTGCTTATTGGTTTGAATGGAAGAACTCACACACACACTGAATCGGCATGGCGTGGAACGGTGTGATAAGGCAATCTCCATAAGATCAACACTTTGTATCACCAAGCCGCGCCTCCTCAGGTGTGCTTAGCCTTAACACAAATTCGGTGCACTCATAAAAAAGTTATTGAATTTCAAAATTTGAGGCTCGATTTTTATTTATATAATTTGTTTAGGTTTAGCGTTTTACTCACCGCTGGTATTGGACATGTTTCGGGCATACCAGCTAATTTGCGCACTTTATTGAAGAATGCGGCAAACACAGAGTTTGTGGAGCATGGGTATCCACAGTCACTCTGTAGGCGTTACTCCTCCAGCCACCGTTTCCCCAGCTACTCAGATCGAAAACACCCTGAATT
Source organism: Nilaparvata lugens (assembly GCF_014356525.2). Classification (NCBI taxonomy): domain Eukaryota; kingdom Metazoa; phylum Arthropoda; class Insecta; order Hemiptera; family Delphacidae; genus Nilaparvata; species Nilaparvata lugens. The sequence goes on along the minus strand of NC_052508.1, from coordinate 56,304,240 downwards.
GCAATAAATAATATATTCTAATTAAATTTATATTATTTTCCAAAACATGATAGATTTTCGAGCCCCCCGGCTTATATATTAGTAAATCCTTGGGACAATCCTAAGAATAGATACAAGATGACCCAGAATAGCAAAAATGTGAAAAAAACATAAAACATAAGTGAAGGGGGGACAATAATGTTATTTATTATGATGAATATTTCAAAACTAGACATTCATCTCTCTGCTCAATTCTTTAGATGGCTTCCTTCTGAACGAATATATTTGTCACATCTCAACTGGAGATTCCTCATTGATAACAACATCTCAACTGGGATATTGTGGATTTCTGTTTTAATTCCTATATTCAAGTGAGAATGAATTATTCTCCTTACTTGTAACACGGAATCGTCTGAGAATCGGAACAATCCAAGACTGATCTTTAATATTTAAAAACTAGACATTCATCTCTCTACTCAATTCTTTAGATGGCTTCCTTCTGAACGAATATATTAATTGTCACATATATGTTGGAGATTCCTCATTGATATCAACATCTCAACTGGGATATTGTGGACTTCGGTTTTAATTCCTATATTCAAGTGAGAATAAATAATATACTCCTTATTTTTAACTCCAAATCGTCTGCGAATCGGAACAGGACCATAAAATACCTTCAACTTTCTCTTCGTTCAATAGCTTCTAACTTTTTTATAAGTTCGAAGAAGCTTATCATCTTCTTATCTAAAGTAGGGATTAAAGTAGCTTTGAGCAAAGGCCATCTCAATCTTCCTGCAATCTTTATTCCATATTTCTAATGGATGGATCATATTTTGGAATTCAATGATACAGTTCCGTTGTAGTGTTGTACGCCCTTGAATAGCTGAAATGTCAGCAGTTTCTCTTTGTCTCAGAAACAGAGTAGCGGCCAGCAACAGTCACAGTTATCACATAGTTATTCAAAAGTATTCTTCGAGTATCTATAGTGAGGTCCACGTTTCAATGGTAGTGTATGATTTGCAATGGTATTGCTATCCTTGTCTATCATTCAACAAAGCAGATGGCGCTATCTCTTTCACGCATTGTGATGTTGCCGCATCGTTTATCAACAATGTAAAAATTCAACTAATTGACAAAATATTTCATCTCAATCATGAAAATTCATTATCACATCTTAAAGAAATATATTTGACAAATAAAATATGATTAACTATTTTCAAAAGTAATAAACAGTTAAATTCATCACATATACCAGTATAAGCTGTTTTGGTCGAAAGGCTGAGATCTGGCAACCCTTTTCTCATTTCTTCCTACACTGCCATTACAACATGGCCCTCACTATATCAGCTGATTGCGTGTGGGCAAGATTCAACTTGCGCATCAAGGGGCTAGGGTCCAGTTAGAGTTATGTTTTTTGATGTTTCAAATGTGAAAGGATAAGTTAGGGGGTTGGGATTTTGCTTTGAACCACATGTTTGTGAACATGTTCATGAAATGAACCACATGTTTATGGTTTGTTCTGAAGATGACAAATAAATCTAAAGTATTAAATGTGGAAGGGTAAGGGTTAGGTTTTATTTAGGTATATTTATAATTTTTTATTAGGATAGGTTGAGTTTTACCTTTGAAATTGCAATATTCTGCTAGAAGGGGCTAGGGTCTAGGTAGAGTTATGTTTTTTGATGTTTCAAAGGTGAAAGTATAGGTTAGGGGTTAGGATTTTGCTTTGAAATCTAAATTATCAAATGTAAAAGGGTTAGGGGTTAGATTTTTTTGGGTTATATTTGATAATGTTCCATAGGGTTAGGTTAGGTTTTTGCTTTGAAATTGCAATATGCTAGAAAGGGCTAGGGTCCAGGTAGAATTATGCTTTTTGATATTTCAAAGGTGGGAAGATAGGTCAGGGGGTTAGGATTTTGCTTTGAAATTGCAATATGCTGGAGGGGATTAGATGTTTTCACCAAAAGTTATGTTTATTGATGTTTTAAATGTAAAAGGGGCGGTTAGGGGTTAGATTTTTGCTTTGAAATCACAATATGCTGACTTAGTTTTAGTGTTTTTTAACATCAGTTAAATAACAACCGTTATATTTTTCAAAAGTACTCTTTCTTTTACTTAATAAAATGATAATATATTGATTTTTATATTGAATTCAATGATAAATCATCAGTGGATAATAATATCATCATCAAATAGAATGACGATTGGCTGCAGTTACAGTGCCCGGTAACCATCATCACGGAGAACGTTACATTCAAAGAACTGACTGAATGGACCGGGAAAAAACCGATACTAACGCATGCGCGATACGGTGCTGACTGAGACCGAGAGTGGTTTGTGAAATGTCAACTTTGCAAATACATGCAATGCATCAAGTGAAATGTCGCATTCATTCGCCTCACCTTCATATTATCATCAAAATCAACCTTGAAAGTGATATTTCCTTCCATGTTCACCCTTGTCCTTGAAATCCTTTTCAAGCGAAGATCCAAGTCAATATCCCCAGTTCCACGATTTTTACAATTCTCTATTCGTTTGAACTGTATATCCCACGACATGAGATTCTGAAACAATAAATTCTTTATTGCTCTTAGAAAAAGCCAAATTGGAATCAAGCTTACAAATATAATCCGAAGTTCGTGAATATGACTAACACAAATGGATTACATTGTTTGAATTCAAATTTATTGAAAGAATTCATACTCACCATATTCATTCAGTTCGTATATTTTCCACAGCTTGAGTTTAGCTTGGGCTCAAGCTAGAATGAAAATGTATCATTGCAGAGTCTTTTTCTCTAAGTACCGTCTCCATTTCGAAGGTTGGCAATCATCATGGCAATTTTCACCTTGTTCATAGCCGCTCTAAATAGGTCATTGGTTGTGCAATCGAACGCTTCCCTCAGGTTTCTCAACCAAGACATTCTTCTACCCACCGAGCGCTTATCAACTATTTTACCTTGGATTATGAGGTGCAGAATCATGTACTTTGGTCCTCTCAAAATGTGTCCAAGGTATGTCAACTTTCGTATTTTAATGTCACGCACAATATATAGTTGCTCACCCATTCTTCTGAGAACTTGTACGTTCGTGACTCTATATGTCCACGATATACGAAGTATCCGCCGGTAGCTCCACATTTCAAATGCTTGAAGTCTGGTCTCACATTCCCTATTCAGCGTCCATGCTTCCAACCCATACAAGAGAATGTTACAACCAGTTAATTAATAAACTAATTGCAAACAAGAGGAAGAATGCAATGAAACCCAGAGTCGGCGGATCATGCCAGCAGCTCAACATCATGAAAGAAGTAAGGTTAAGAAAATCCAAATTTGAGAGAGAGTCAAGAAAATAATATATATTCCTCGAAACAAATATGAAAATAGAGAAGAAACTAAGATAGTATTACAAAGTACAGAATTTCAAAAGATTGATATAGTTTCAAATTTAGAGTTCATGAATTCAGGAAATAGTGCTATCCCTTTTATATTTCACTCGACGTTATGAAACATTTTCAAGTTATTAATTTGCGAAGAGAAGAGGATATCTAGTTGAAGAGAATGTAGAAATCTGATGATGCAGCTTACCGGAATTCAGTAGAGAAATATATCAGAGATACATTACTGTGTTGTGTCTTCATGATGTTTAGTCCAGTTTACTCAAATTCCATGGTCCAGTAATTAGATATTTTGTACAAGTCGGTAGTATTTCATGACATCTTCAATATAATTATATTTAACATAAATCAAGAAACCCATCTGGGTTTAAAAACAAGACTCAATCAAAACATAAAGTAAAGAAGGCCTAAGCCTATTTTGACATAATTAATTCATATTGGATGATATACAGAACGATATGGAGAAACCATTTCTGAAGTTTTTGAGTAGAGATGTGTCGTTCCGTCATGACCCGTTCGAATTGAACGGGTCATTAAGGTGAACGAGTGATCCGGATCACATTTATTCAAAAAACCCGTTCATTTGACCCGTTCATCAACTGGGGTTAACCCCTGTTTTTACTGTCTTTCCACATCAACTGTGCTGGACCTTTCAATTGAACGGGTCTTTTTGAACGGGTCGCGGCAGTGAACGTGAACGACTGACCCGAATCAGTAAAGTGATCCGAACTTCCCATCTCTATTTTTGAGTCAGACCAGCCTAAAATCCAAAAGTAGTAGTGAGTGACGACTGACTAAGCCTTCAGTCTAGAATACAGAGTAACAGTCCAGCTGTTCAACAGCAGTTTTGCCAACTTGCGGAACAAAATACAAAAGTATAAATCTTTTATGAATCATAAACAGACAAAATTAGATAATACTTATTCAAATTACAGAATTAAAAATTATTGTTAACTATTGAGAATTTAATTTTGGTACAAGAACAGGGAACACATAGCACCTCAAGAGACGGGTCCTAACCACAATAGACAAGTAACGAGCTGACAGTGGAGTTCTCATTTTTACAAAGGCAGCTCTGGCCTTTGTAAAGTACTCAATCATAAACGAAATGAGATTCTTAAGTCTCAGAAATTAATTATTTGTTTTTTTTTTATAATTTGTGATAAATTTTTTTGTAAAACTGAACAGTAGCTCTAAAATTCCTAGTTTGTCCATTTTCCCCATTATTTATTGTATATAAGAAATTAGACCATGCCGGGATTTTACTTTTATATTTTGCAGTTAACCTGGTATGTAGGTAGGTCTTTTAGAGTCTACGCACAGGCCACAGTGCCCATGTAGGCTCATTCCGTAATCTATAATATGAAAACTTGATTTAAGTACTTAATTATTTGTATTTTATATTATTCATCATTTTTGTACTTACTGTATTGTGGAGTGAATAATATTCTTGAATAATTGATTGAGGTTTTCAATTTTCAATTGTATATCTAATTAATTACCTTTTGAACTGTATCGATTCCCGGGAAGTCAAAACATACACCCAATTCCATAACAAGTATAAAGCACAGTGTATAGGAAAACCTATTGTTGTCCATGTTAACATCTGAAACTATGTTGATAACTCATATGAACTTGAATGATGTGAGAGCAAAGAATACAAAATTTATCTCCAACATTTCATAAATTCAGAATCCATATTCAGGTTGTTCATTCAAACAACAAAGAATGAGAGTTGATTTTATCTTCCATTGATGTTATCTTTGATAAATATCTTGGATAATAGTTTATCTGCTGAAATCAAGAGACATAGAATATTTTTATGGGATCCATGGTATTTATGATGATTAGTTAGCTCGTTAGCGCAATATCATTGTGATACCTATCCAAATGAGTTCACATCACCAATAAAATAGATTTGATAACATGCAGGAACGTGAAAAACTGTTGTATTCAAGATGACTTATTATCAGATTCATTGATTCTATTATTGCTCTAACATTACTCATATGGAAGAAGACATTTTTGGTAGTTTACCTTCTCAAGGTTTTCCAATTTTATCAGTTCTCTCTAATTGATCTTATCTTTCATGGAATGTAAAGTGTGAGAGGTTCTCTTCTAGGAGAAAAACAAAGCGATAGAATACAACTCAATATTATGATGAACAATATCCATAGAAATTATTGGATGAAATATTAATAATCATATTGGAAGAAACAAATAATTCATACAACAGAATAACGTATATATAAAGTATACTGTATAAATTGAAGTAATTCATCAATATTGCTCCTCTTCCTTTCAAGAATCAGTTGAGTATTGGTGGGTGTTGGTGTGACGTTGTGTGTTGTTGGTGTGGGGGTGTAATCAAAACTGTCAGTTTTGAGGAGACCTGCTCCTTAGAGACAATGTGCTTATTTTAGACTCATATCGATTAGTAGCTAATCTATATTCAAACAGACTAACTGATTCACTGAGCTCATTCCACATTAATGTATTATAATCTCATTCACATTTTCTTGTGAATTTATCATCAATTTTTTATTGATTTATTAGGTACATTTTCCATAAATTCCTTCCCAGTGGTATGTTCAAATTAATATTGTTTTGAGAATAAAAACTCATTCTACACCCTTCATAGGATCAAGCGCTGATACCATAATACAACCCTGATACATATGGCTGATCTCAGCCATTGTGTTTCCAATAATATCCAACAATTTCCAAAATGAATAATCAAGGCCCGGCCACACAGAGAGCGATCTGCGATCCTTCAGGTTTTCATATCTAGGAGTATTATCTAAGATATGCAATATAGAAACCTATGGGATTGCAAATCACACTCTGTATGGCAGGATGCTTAAGGTGTACCAAGAACATTAACCCAATAGCGATATAATTGATCAGGAATGAAAAAATCAAGTACCCTGTAACAATATTCATTGTTCCAATTGTGAATGATGAGGATTATGCGAATTATCATGAGAAGTCAGTCCTGTATAACAATTTATTCCACTGCTTTGCTTTTCTGCGTTGTGTTGTGTCGATTTTGTTAGTGTGTGCATAGAAGTTATAGTATAAGAAAATCAACGATTTTCCTGGAGCATCAGTCTGGTTCATGACCTTATAAGGCAAGGAATTTGTGTCCGATTGATTATCAATCATGCCTTATTTGGTTAGGAATTTGGAAAATAGCTGTCACTTGGTGGGAGAAGGTACCTTAAATTATAGTTGTACCGTTCCATTCTATTGGCAGAGATTGTGATGAATATTTTCAATAAAATGGTAACTGCCAATCACAGTTAACGTTGGTTAGGTTCCTATCTAGTATGGACGATCACACAGCTCCTAGACCAGGCAAGCGTACTGTGGGCTCCATTCAGCGTCTGTCCATTGCTGGTAGCAGAACTGAATAATGTAGTCTCTGTATTTTGTGTTAATCATTGCTTTTATGTCAGCTTTGGGCTTGTTAGTATTTGGCTGTGGAACCATCTGTTCCAATAGCATGTTTTAGTTTTTTCCGCCTCAGTAAATGCTTTAATAATTAAGGAGAGAGGATATCAAATTTGTCACCTTAAAATGGAAATTTTCCTCCTATAACAGCTACTGAAGGTATGTCATAGATTATAATATAATTAAGGAAACTATTATCGATGAAAACTTCCATCAAAGTCTTCAATTTATTGTGATAGATACATTCAAGTGTAAGCGTATTGTGATAGATTTATTGAGTATAGTCATTTTGATTCCCTTGTAACAGAAGATGGTAATGGTAATTCAAACTGATGAGTGATGGAAGAAAATAAACGGTACATGCTCTTGTAGAAATGTTGAGTACCTATAAGAAGGAATCAAGATATTTTGCTTGATATCATTAACCTAATTGTTTGAGGAAGCTATGAACCTAAATTTAAATGATAGTATTTTGTGATATAGATTTTATTTGTTTTGCTGATTCGAATGAAAAGCTTTCTTGATTCTTAAGGAAACACCTATCATGAATTAATTTTTTCAAATTACACTATATATGTAATTTATATAAGAGAACAGACTGAACAAACTAACAACAATACTCGAAAGACCTTGTTATGAAAAGTTGTTCAATCAACTAGTGAATTAAAGTTTGATATTATGGAATAATAAATATGTACTCATCTCTTTGTATATAGGGAATGACCCTGACTACAAATAAATTCAAATCAATAAATTCAAATTAAATCAAGATATAAAAGTAATGGCTATTTGTATTTTAAAGTATTGTTGTATTTGAATTACATATAGGAAGAACCTAAATAATGTTGATTTTATGATATAACTGAAGTTAAGTTAATTTGTTCTATCCTAGTTTATTTTTTATTCTAACAGCGGTCAAAGTACGGGTCCATCAATTTACGGGTTCATCAATGTACAGGTCTATGAATGTCTCGTGAACGTGTGTCTTTAAGCCACTGAGGTGCCTCTAAATAAATGGCAGTCCTAAGCTGCATACACATATACGCGCTTCCAACCCACACCGAGCATGCTCCGCCCTCGTACCGCCCTCGTTCCTCCATCGAACCACAGTTGCTCCGCCCACGCACCCATCATGAACGTTACGGAAGATGTTAGATCTTCTCGCGTTCCCCGGTCGAGCCACTCTTGCTCCCCAGTCAATCATCAATCGCTCTGCTGAAGTGACGTTCGGTTGTGGAGCAGTGTGAAAGTCTGTACGCACCTTTAAAGTTACGATTTAACACAAAAAGGATTCTAATTCAGTACGTTTCAATTGATTAAATGGTTCACATTTTACCCTCTCTTTTTGAAAGCCCATAGGTCTTGAACCCATTCTGCAACATCCGGAGTTCCTTGGTCGTTTGTTTAATTTGGAAAAAGTTGTTACCTCAAAGCTGTTTCTTCAATTTGAATTTAGGCTCGGTGGTTGAGCTCTACACGTCAGGAGACAGCATACCCCAAGCTTCTAGAGGTGCGTACAGACTTTTGCTCTGCTCCGCAACCGAATGTCACTCCAGCAGAGCGATTGATGATCGACCGGGGAGCAAGAGTGGTTCGACCGGGGAACGCGAGAAGATCTAACATCTTCCTTAACGTTCATGATGGGTGCATGGGCGGAGTGACTGTGGTTCGATGGAGGAATGAGGGCAGCACGAGGGCGGTACGAGGGCGGAGCGTGCTCGGTGCGGGTTGGAAGCATGTATATGTGTATGCAGCTTGAGATTGAATGTGGGGAAATTCAGTATAAAGTTCAACATGATTCCGCAAAGAGTTCAAATGTTTCAAGAATCAACATAGCCTAGCTATTATACGGAGAGGTTTTGAGAGGTGACACTCAGAGAATAGACTTGGATATGACAAGGGATGAACTTGTAATCTAAGTTCTCAAGAAATCTAGTTCTTAGTGAATAAGGTTGAATGGGAGGTGGAAGGCATTGTGCATTGGTCTAGTCATAGTCGCTGCCCCATTCTTGAGCCGGCTAAAGTGGAACAATATTAATTGAGTTATAATCTATTTAGTCTAGAAAGTGAGATAAATGAGTGTTGAATAACACATTTTTAATTTGCCAAGCTACATAATAATAATCATAGTATTATTTTACAAGAACAGAAGTTGAAGATTTCCTCTTACTACGATATTTCCACCAGAATAGAGTCAGCGCTGTTAAAACTTTTCAAAACAATATTAATCATTCATCTTTTTCATCGATTTCACTCTACTCTCCACAATGAATGACTTGCATCCCAGTCGTTTGTTATTTGATCTATGGTAATAGGAGAGGGTAATCTTCCATGTAGTGGGTATGATGTAAAATGGCAGAGTGATATTGTTGACTATCTGAGTATCGAAGTCTTTCAACTCGTACCTTCCCTGAAAAATAAACTCATTTTAAATTCTTGGATGCACAAAAAATAATACTGGCCAGATTTTGGACCCTATTCTACGAGATTTTTTTTAATATAACTGTTACTAGTACTAGGACTAACGATCAGTTTATTTCTATCCAAAATTAATACTTCAAGTCATTTTACACAAAGAATCTTGTAATAGCTTCTCCTTGTTTTTAATTAGCTCATTCTTAATAACTGCACTAAATTGATATGTTAATTTTTTCCACTTGCAATAAGCACTCCTGAAGTTTACACCAGATCTGTTGGCTTCTTCCTTTCAATCTCCTCGCTAATGTTGAGTTGCTACGAGAATAAAGCCTTTCAGCAAAGTTTTAGTGAATCGGAAATGCAATTCGAAAAAAACTAATTATTTACTGATGCAATTACACTCTGGCTGCCCGTAGTGACATCCACTACTACAACACCAGTCCTTGATTCCTTTATTCCTCCTTCTACATACATGACCAGTTTACTGGATAGCATGAAAAAATCAAGATGGCCGGTCAAATTATACTGTCCTTGTGCGCATCAAAATATTCGTTCACTGAGTAGGATGGATTTCTCTCCAGCCAGATCTTGACTCTCCTTCTAAAAGCAATACTCTGCAGGTTATTCATTATATTTTAATCAATAATTATATTTATTATAGTTATTTATTATTTAATGCTAAATGTGAAAAACTATGGATTCAAGTTTATTAAATTGCATTGAATGCGATTAAAAGAATTAAGTAGTTCACATTGTAGATTGATGGATACAAAATTGGATAAAATAGTATGATATCGACCATCATCGATGCTATTTTCCATCAAACATTTATGTGATTTGTATAATTTAAAAGGATTCAGATCACACAATACTTGATGATCCATGATTCGTTATGTTCATGTTCAAGTTAATATTCTCATCCGGCAATTCACACACAAACCTCAACTCGAATGGATTTTACCACAAAAAATAATAAAAATTCATTCATATATTCCACAAATATAGTAATCATGTTAACAAAACAAACTAATTAAATAAATCAACATTTCCTTGATTTGTATGCATGTATCTTAGTTTAAGTGCAGTAGCATATACCTATATTTATTTTTCCTCCAGCCACTGTCTAAAGTACTTTACTCCCTGAAACATAATACTAAAGTGTCACTTTTTCGCTCTCGGTAGTGAAAAACAGAAAAACTACCTAGGGAGGAAAAGTGACTCCATTTAAATAACATGGGAAGCACTTCTATTTTATAAAATTACATTGTAACAGGTAAGAAGGTCTAAGCTCAGATGAGGAAGCATATAGAGTAGTCATTGAGCCAACTAAATTCAATACCTCTACCAGATTTGACTAACATATGAAATATATGTTTGTATGCTAAAATGTTCGCAAACTTCATATCACTATACTAAAAAAATGTATAGATATTGTTTATATTCCATGCTATTCAAAATACCAGCCAACGAATATTCCTTATTAACTAATCAAATTTGAAACGGGAACTTTATCATAGCTGTAGTTGTGGCGGCCATTGTTGTTACAACTTTTGCTGACAGATAGCGCTGTCGGCGGAGAACTGTGATTACAAGCCAGCTGTTTCTGTTTACTTTCTAGATTATGTTGTAACACATTGTTTGGTCACATACGTTTTTAAAAATTATTTTATTTGCAGTTTTTATAAAAATGTAGGTGGAGGAAAAATGTTGTGTATATTACAAATGAAAAATTTTTTTTTCCTCCTCAGGAAAATTGTTGCCCTCAGCTTCTCCTCGGGCTTCAAACTTTCCCCTCAGGGAAAAAAACAGCACTTTCCACTCCATATATACAAATAACTATTTTCTAAAGCTTCTTTGTATTTTGTTTTTGGCAAATAAAATTCATTCATTCGAAAAAATTTATACATACTGTAATGAGCTTCCTGGGGGGTTAACTCTTGTAATGATCTCCACGTTGTTTGAGGTTCACCTCCACCTGGGAGCAGGAAGGTCAATACAAAGATGGCACCCAATGTGGGGCACCATCTTGTAATGAGCTTCCTGGGGGGCTACCTCTTGTAATGATCTCCACGTTGTTTGAGGTTCACCTCCGCCCGGGAGCAGAAAGGTCAATACAAAGAAAGAGTTGAATGAGTCCGGAGTAATCAGTCTGGGAGGTGTTTATTCTCTCATGAGGATTACATGTAAACTATAAAGGACCATAGGAAAGAGTCTCAAAGTCGGATCATGATTTTGATAGGCCATAAACCTGCTCCTGAACATAGCAAACACAACTAAAAAAATAATCAAATTCGGTGCCCACATAAAAAGTTATTGAATGTCGATATTTGAGGCTCGATTTTTATTTATAATTATAGATTAATTAGGTTTAGCATTTTACTCACCGCTGGTATTGGACATGTTTCGGGCATACCAGCTAATTTGCGCACTTTCTTGAAGAATATGGCAAACACAGAGTATGTGGAACATGGGTTATCTGCAGTCACTCTGTAGGCGTTACTCCTCCAGCCGCCGTTTCCCCAGCTACTCAGATCGAGAACACCCTGAATTGCAATAAATAATATATTCTAATTGAACTTATATATTTTTTTCAAAACATGATAGATTTTCGAGCCTCCCGGCTTATATATTAGTAAATCCTTGGGACAATCCTAAGAATAGATACAAGGTGACCCAGAATAGCAAAAAATTGAAAAAAAAACATAAAACATGAGTGGGGGGGACAATAATGTTATTTGTAATGATGAATATTTCAAAACTAGACATTCACCTCTCTACTCAATTCTTTAGATGGCTTCCTCCTGATTAAATATATTTGTCACATCTATGTTGGAGATTCCTCATTGATATCAACATCTCAACTGGGATATTGTGGATTTCTGTTTTAATCCCTATATTCAAGTGAGAATAAATAATATACTTCTCATTTGTAACTCTAAATCGTCTGCGAATCGGAACAGGACCATAAAATACCTTCAACTTTTTCTTTGTTCAATACCTTCTAACTTTTTTATAAGTTCGAAGAAGCTTATCATCTACTTATCTAAAGTAAGGATTACAGTAGCTTTGATCAAACGCCTTCTCAATCTTCCTGCAATCTTTATTCCATATCGCTAATGGATGGATCATATTTTGGAATTCAATGATACAGTTCCGTTGTAGTGTTGTACACCCTTGAATAACTGAAATGTCAACTTTGCAAATACATGCAATGCATCAAGTGAAATGTCGCATTCATTCGTCTCACCTTCATATTATCATCAAAATCAACCTTGAAAGTGATAATTCCTTCCATGTTCACTCTTGTCCTTGAAATCCTCTTCAAGCGTACATTTAGGTCAATATCCCCAGTTCCAGGATTTTTACAATTCTCTATTCGTTTGAACTGTATATCCCACGACATGAGATTCTGAAACAAAATCCTATATTGCTCTTAGAAAAAGCCAAATTGGGATCAAGCTTACAAATATAATCCGAAGTTCCCAAATATAATTAACACAAATGGATTACATTGTTTGAATTCAAATTTATTGAAAGAATTCATACTTACCATATTCATTCAGGACGTATATTTTCCACAATTTGAGTTTAGCTTGAGTTCAAGCTAGAATGAAAATGTATTATTGTGGAGTACTCAATCATAAATGAAATGAGATTCTTAAGTCTTAAAATATAATTATTTGTTTTTCATAATTTGTGATAAGTTTTTTTGTAAAACTGAACAGTAGCTCTTAAATTCCTAGTTTATCCATTTTTTCCATTACTCATTGTATATCGGAATTTAGAGTATGCCGGTATTTTACATTTATATTTTGCAGCTAACCTGGTATGTAGGTCTTTTTGAGTCTACGCACAGGCCACAGTGCCCATGTAGGCTCATTCTGTAATCTATAATATGAAAACCTGTTTCAAGTTGTAATGTCACTTTTGGGTACACATAGAATATATGCCCCACGTTGGTTGTGACATGTTTATGTAAAGCCGTATTTGACCTACATGTGCCCAGCTGCAAGTCTGTCGGTAGAGCATGTGAATTTTCAAATATTTTTGATATTTAAGCACCTGCTGAAATAAAAAATATCATATGGTTTTTACCAGCTCTCCAAGGAGCTTATACCTAATTGCTATCAATTGCTGCAAACTGCTGCTGCTTTATCAATCGGCAATCTTTACCACTGCATTGACTGACTCCACAATTATAGATGTTGAAGAGGTAGATAAATATAAGGATTTCAAATATTGCACAAGACAATAAGGAACCGACATCAATCCGACTCGCTACCATCTGTCAAAGGGGTAAGCTGTGTGAGATAATACTGAGTGTGATCAATGACGGTATTTTAATTAGAATTCCTTATACTTTCTATGACTTGTAGTACTGCTTTGACTTAATACTATGACCCTGTATTTTAGTCAATTTGATTTCAGTGATTTATTGGACCATTTAAATGAATCTTGAGAACATATTAGTTCTGAAGATTTAGTGATTAATACTGTATATCGCTGATTTATCCAACTTATTCGGTGAATAATATAGTCGGTTGATAATGTTATTACTAGTAAAAATTACTAGTACAAGATTGGCCATGCATGAAGACAGGATTAAAAATGAAAGATACACCATTCAATCAAAAAATATATAATTACAATGAAATCAACGAGCAAAAAATAATATATGGAACAAAACATATAAAAACAATATGAGAAAATATGTAAGAAAAATATCACATATGGCTCAATTAAAACTCTTATGGCCGGTTGTAGTCGTCACATAACTTTATTGGCTCGTATTTAGCCTATGTGCATCCACATAAACAGAATATTCGTTGCACAGATGCCACATATATAGCTATGTGGGCTGTTAAACTACAAGCGCTCAACTAAGGACTTTAAGGACTCGCCACACCAAGCTCGCCAGTACCGCCAAGGTAGTACCGCTGGTGGTAGTTTTCTCGGCTGAGCACGCCACACCGAAAAACGTCCGCTAGCGGTAGTCTCCGAGTAGTGAGTCTAGTAGTGTGGGGAGGGCGTGACTACAGTACTCAGCACTGCGCTACCTCTTCGAATCGCCTGCCATGTATTCAGGTTGAGCGCGCCACACTGAGCTCGCTTTGTCCGCTACCTCTCAGCGAACTTTTGTTGAATCGCCTAGCAGGCGGTCGTAGGTGGTAGTGCGCCGTACTACCGCCGCGGTAGCGAACTCGGTGTGGCGCGCTCAACCTGAATACATGGCTAGCGATTTTTAAAACTTCGCTACCGCCGCGGTAGCGAGCTTGGTGTGGCGTGCCCTTAAATCACTTCTCAGGCGTTGCACAGTCGTCTGATAGTATTTATGAGCATCTACATGAGCTAAAATGATCCTTTTAAACTATGGGACCGAAGATGTGCTGTTAAAATCTAAATGCATGGTTTTAAACTTGCTTTGTAGGTTGTGCTATTGTTATGAAGGTGTTTGTTTCAGCAAAATGTTTATCAAGTGTTATTTCATAGGCCCGGTTGCACAAAGGCCTGTTAAATATTAACCGTGATTAAATGCCATGAGAACTAAATAAGGGAAGCCTTCTTTTCAAAAAAGCCTTCTCTGATTGGTTTCTGTGGCATTTAATCATTATTAAAATTCAACCGGCTTTTCTACAACTTGGCTTTTGACTTTTAAAAGGTTCCAAATCACAAGTTGTTTTACAAATATGAATTTCAATTTATTCGTTGTGCGCTCACTGTTGCAGTGTGCACAAAGCTTAAGTTTTGAAATTCTATACTTCAGAATAATTATGTATATTATATTTATTTATTTAAAATTCAAAGAAGACATGGAATTAGTGAATTCTATATCATAAAAATTAAGGAACAAACAAGCCATATAATAACAAAAATGAGAAAATACAATAGTAGGTACCTTAATAATAAAACAGACCATAATGAAAACGTATGAAACTTTATCACAGAAAACAAATTCAAACGTTTCACAACAGTATAGTAGAAACATCAATAGTATCATATCTTAATTTGCAACATTTGACAACAAAATTTGCAAACACAAAGATGGACTAGCAATATTGAATCACCTTTATCAGGATACCTTGCAAACATAACCTCACAATATTCTTAAATATGGAAGACGTGATGTTTCACCATCTTGTTTTGAGGAACTTTATGTGAGCGCTTTTAGACCTGTTCACAGCTATTCCTTTAGGCACTTTTACCCCGTATAGCGGGTTAGGTGTCATATGGCAACTGGGTCACACTTTTTATAACAGAGCAGCAGTGTGACCTATGTGTCTTACTAAAGGCGCCTATAGCTAAAAGGCCTCTACAAAACGACTGAGCAATGACCAACAGTTTATGTGTATGATTTTAGTTTATGTCTTACATTTATGAGAGTTATGTGTGGACTCTGCAACCGGGCATTATTCTGCTTAATAGCATCAACTAATAATTTTCATAATTTTCCTATCAGCATATATTGAAGATATCTGTAGCTCAATCATTCAGTCGCTTCTGCTTATCGAATAAGAATTTTATAATCCAGAATTCCAACAACATTAGAGATTTCAAATATTGATTTTCAGGGTATGAGTTCGGCCATCAGTGGAATTCAGATAAATGATTTATATTATGAACTTTGATATACAATTGGACATTTTATTCTTATGAAAGTTCTTAATAAGACTTTTCCCTTAGTTATAACTATTTGCACAATTAAGTTTAAATCAAGCTTGATTTTGAAGTAAAACCTTCGACGAGCTAGCTTTATGAAATTTCTATTAATTCGTTGCACTGAGGGCCCTCTTAGGAAATTATATTTCTGTAACTCATGTGCATAGATTTTTCACAAATTTAAACATGTGGCATGAATTAGCCTCGTGTGTCCTATGCCTTTTCTGGTGGGCTGCTGTCGTCCTTTCCAATGGAGATATTTAATTTAATAACTCAACATGTCATAGAGCGGCTTCACTGAGTTAGGTTCATTACTTATTAGGAGTTTTTAAGATTTAAACTTTGGCAATAAATAAAATTAATTCTTATAAGGGAATCAGTCTATTGCTCTCATGTTGGTTGGTCTCTGGCAAGCAAGTGGGCAGTAGATCTTTCCTTATTCTTTTTCGACGATACTTCCAATTCTAAATTTGCATAAAATTCAAATATCTCCTCCTATTGGTGGATTTCAATAAATCCGCGATGATGCAATTTAATATTGTCAAATAGTCCGCAGTACATGGGCATATTAAGAGGTTATTCATAAATATATTTACACTTAAATTTTAATTTATTCTAGATACAGGTTTACATGTAATAATTACATACAATACAATAATTACATACAGGTTCACATACAATACAATAATTACATACAGGTTTACATACAATAATTATAAATTCTCATAATTCTAAAAAGGACCACGTGGAGACTTTTGAATTTATTATTTTTCAGCGCCTAACAAATACTGAGCTCTGATTGGTTTATCACCCAATTTTTGTACAAAAGTGCTACAGTGTTAGTGCGCCTAGAAAAATTAGATCTCACTTCCCTTTCATTTTTATTGTGTTTTCGTGATTTTTATTTGCTCACATAGATATATAATAGAAATTTATATTTGCTTCTTTGAACGTTTATGTCCTTTATTTTGCATGCTGTAAGTTACAAAACCCTTTTGTCCTCGTCTTAACGAATGCTAACTACTTGCAATTTTTTTGCTCGAGAGTAACCGATCGAATTGCAGATGTTCAGCTTGACCGTTATTGATATAGCCGACAAGCGTTATTCACAAAGAACCCAACCTCAAATTAATACAATATTATCGTTTTATTAAATAATTGAAAAATGATTTCCATTTCAAATTGTTATCAATAATCTTAGCCTTTCTAGTCGATATCGTCTTATCTTTATTGTTGACTGATAGTACCATTGGTGACAAATATTTTTGTTTTTCAGACTCAGACCTATTAATCCATTTCAATAATTAATGAAATTTTTATTGTTACCAAAATGTACCGTTAGAAAGTACTTTATTATTTGTATTTTATATTATTAATCATTTTTGTACTTACTGTATTGTGGAGTAAAGCATATTCTTGATTGATTGATTGAGGTATTCAATTTTCAATTGTATATCTAATTAATTACCTTTTGAACTGTATCGATTCCCGGGAAGTCGAAGCATACACCCAATTCCATAACAAGTATAAAGCACAGTGTATAGAAAATCCTTTTGTTGTCCATGTTTACATCTGAAAATCTTATGTTGATAACTCATATGAACTTGAATGATGTGAGATCACAGAGTACAAAATTAATCTCCAACATTTCAAAAATTCAGAATCCATATTCAGGATACTCATTCAAACAACAAAGGATGAAAGTTGATTATTTCATTTCCTATTGATGTTATCTTTGATAAATAGCTTGGATAACAGCTTATCTGCTGAAATCAAGAGACATAGAATATTTTAATGGGATCCATGGTATTTATGATGATTAGTTAGCTCGTTAGCGCAATATCATCACATTCATCCAATATATTATTGTGATACTTATCCAAATGGGTTCAGATCACCAATCAAATAGATTTGATAACATTCATGTGAGCGTGGATAATATTGTTGTTTTCAAAATGAAAACATGATTCATTTATACCTATTCATTCTATCACTGCTCCAACATTATTCATTTCAGAGAATACATTTCTGGTAATTAACCTTCTCAAGGTTTTTCAATTTTATCATTTCTCTCCAATTGATTCAATTTTGAATTAAATAGAATGTGTGAGAGGTTCTCTTTCAGAGAAAAATGGATATAACACAACTTAAGCTGGGTTTACACCGGAGTCAATAACAAAAGTTTTTAACATTTTTGTTATTAACAAATGTCAAATAACTTTATAACATACTGTATGTTAATAACATTTTCTTCAACAACAAGGAACTTTTGTTAAGAGAAATCTTTGATGATTCAGTCAAGTTAATAACTTTTTGTTAATAACTCGTGTTATCAACTCTGGTGTAAACGCACCTTTAATATGATGAACAATATCCATAGAAATTGTTAAGAGAAATCTTCGATGATTCAGTCAAGTTAATAACTTTTTGTTATTATTAAACGTGTAACTCGTGTTATTAACTCCGGTGTAAACGCAGCTTTAATATGACGAACAAGCTTTTAAATATATAAGCTGTTATCCATAATCATAAATGCATATTAATCAATGTAGAATCAAGTGCCGAAAATAAGATAATACTGGTCATGAATTTTCCATTTCAGTTTCATCATTTTTATTTTTCAATTGAGTTTCTTATTTAATTCCATTATGATTTTCCTGTTTCTTCCACTAGAGTAACGCATACCAGACACCAGTTATTCAGAGAACGTACTAATTGACGAAAATCATGAACCAAATGTACGTAAATTGTACCGTATCTCGTTAAACTCAATTTGTTTTGATCGCATACGCTCTTGTGAGTCGGTGGCAATTGGCCACTCTTCAAGTGGAAAATGGTTGGACTCTGAATACTGTACTGCAGAAACGTGGAGGAAATTTCCCCGCTCGGCCAATTAAATTATGAGCACTTCCATATGCATACGTTACTTTCTCATGTAGTTGTACGGTTTCGAACGTCGTTCGGAATATTGTAGGACAACAGGAAGACCATAAACGCGCGCTGCATTCTCTAGGAATCGCACTTTCATGTGAAAATGGAATTGTTGGAGCTGAATGAAACTCGGAGTGAGTTGATTGCGGCGCGCTTGTTCTTGTTTATTGAACAGATTCGCATAAATTCAAGCTTCAACGGTTCTCCGGTGTTTGAAGTCTCTGTAACCAAAGCCGGAAACAGGGTTGTGAAATTCATTGTCCGGGATTTTAATATCATGTATTTGTCTAACAGGTATTAAATTTGCCGGAATTTCAGTTGAATGATTTGGTTAGAATAAATAAAAATAAGGTTTTGTTACACATGCATGACATTTTTGAAACGTGTAATTCCTATTAAATACATGTTCACAGATTGATAATATTATGATTTGAGATACTTTTCTTGAACCATAGACTATAGCTTCATTATAGAAATTCCATAATATATTATTTAAATCATGACAAATGGTAACAAAATATTAGTTGATGAGCTATCTTATAATCTAAAGGTGCGTACAGATATACGCGCCTCCAATCCGCCCCGCGCATGCTCCGCCCTCGTCCCGCCATCACTGCGCACTCGCACCGATCATAAACGTTACGGGAGATGTTCCACTGTTGCTCCCTGGTCGATCATCAATCGATCTGCTCGAGTGACGTTCGATTGCGGAGCAGAGCGAAAGTCTGTACGCACATTTATAGTGCATGATGGATTTTAATTTTGGGCTGATAATCAACTGTCATGATTGATCATTTGAATAACTCATGATAAATCGTCCTTCCATTAATACAAACTATTGTGTGTGATGGAAGATGGAATCCACTGAGCAGTAAAAATTTCAACATATCTACAGTATATAAAGTATACTGACAAGGTCGTATTTAGGAATTTGGCCCAAAATTTTTCCCAACACTAGTTAGAATTACTCTTCTAAACCATTTTTTTTTGAAATCTGTAGCAGGTCTTTCATTTTCTATAATGTAGGTGTTAATTGCTTGAAAACCATATCATGATGTAATTCATAATTATTTTAAAATTTTCAACGAATATAACTTACTTACTACTTTGTTTACTCCGATAATTTGTAGAGAGACATCATTCTAGTGGAGAAAGGTAGAACTAACTCAATACACAAATATATGGTTATGTAAGCCACGCCCCAAATTCGACGAGCAGTCTCATTGGACAATGTCTTGCATGAGACTTCCTCAAGCTGCTCGATTCCTATTGGTAGCGAGCTGTAAACGTAAAATGGCGACTACTCAACTTATTGACCTTATTGACCAACTTATCAGACAGCTTCTTGGCTTCTGAAGCATGGACTAGCCTACCAATCCAGTCACTCTTACATTATTATTGCCCTCTACTCAGAAATGTATTAAACGATAATAATGCAGAATTTGGGGAGTCGGAATGTAGTAAGCATTCAAAAAGCACGTGTTCAAGTCAGGCTTAGGTCGTAGACCCGAGTTCTGACGTGAATAAAAGGGAACACAGAAACTGTATTCCAGAGTAAAAAATACATTTTCAAGAAATTTTCAAGTTAATACTAAGTGGCAGTCTGTTTTCGAGAGTTTGACCCAAAGCTGCTTACATTAACAATCATTGATTGCAAATGTGTTGTTTAAAAATAATAAAATCATTGCTTGGATGTTGAAAACACGGGTTTAAAATATAATAATAATATCGAGTCCAATGAGTGCATGCGTCCATGATTGCAAATGGGTGATTTGAAAATTAATGGATGGCTCCTTGAAAGTTGAAAATACCGTTTCAAAAATAATCTATGTAGTTCAATGAATCTTTGTAATCAGAATGTCTTATTAGCCTGATTCATAAATAAATACATCGAATTGGCTTCTCATTTTTATTTCTAGTCGGTTTTTCGCACTCTGGACGTGCGTAACTTGGGGGCTTGTGCCCATAGACCTGGACCTACCTGGCCTACTGAGAAATCCAGCCCTGTTTACTGCGATGAATTTTTGGTTACATAGACTGCCTGTAAATTTTCTCCGGTTCACAAGGACCAACTCTGGTTTCAATTGATCTGGTTTATAGAAGGTCTACTGTATTCGACAATGAGAATCAATCAGTATTCCGTATCCAGACTTTGAAAATGAATTGAATTTTGATAAGAGATTGCATGTTTATAATTTTACTAGCCATCAGGCTCGCTTCGCTCGCCATATCCGTCTAGCCAGGGGGCTCCGCCCCCTGGATCCCCGACTGGATCGTCAAGAATGAGATCAGCAGGCTCGCTTCGCTCGCCTGCATTTTTTTCATTTTTATCATATTAGGACAATCCAGTCGGGGGTCCAGACTAAACGTCTGGCTAAACAGATATGGCGAGCGAAGCGAGCCTGACGGCTAGTAATATAATATTCCCAGGGTTGAAGTAGTAGTGCCCAATCAATTTTTCCGCGATAAATGCATTTAAATCTTCAACTTGGTGCCAACCTAACAAAATCAACTCAACTTGATGCTAACCTGACAAAATTATTAATTTAGTTGCCAGTTAACAACTGTTTCGAAGAGGTACTCTATCTAGATTATAGTTCTATAGTAACATATGATATGGAAATTTCAATTCTAATTAAGAGATTGGGAGAAGAAGAATATACATGCTAAAAGACGAACTTTAAACCCTTAAAAACAACCCCTTAGAGTTGAAATATTGCCAAAAGATTTCTTAGTGCGCCTCTAAAGGGCCAACTGAACATACCTACCAAATAAGAACATTTTTGGTCCGGTAGATTTTTAGTTATGCGAGTGAGTGAGTGAGTGAGTGAGTGAGTGCCATTTCGCTTTTATATATATATAGATCACCTGATAATCACATGACAAGTAACGCTGCGAGCTACAACTCAATTATTGAGGTTCCAGGCATGGTGCGAAGTTTAATTGAAACCCATTCAGACATTTGTGTTATGGTTTTCAGCGTGACAGTGTAGCGGTGACAGCAACTGTGAAATTACTAAACTTTACTAATTTTGTTATAGCTGCGCTTGAAAAGCACCCCACACTACACTCGCTGTGCGGTGTGTGGTTCCGAGTTATAGAAAACTAGCCGGTAGGCTCGCTTCGCTCGACTAAACCACCTAGGAAAATGGTGATGCAATAGAAACTAACACCATAAAGTAATGGTAATATCAACGATATTCTATGCTAACATTTTGTCAGTTTATATTTCTACTTGTTAATCTACTTGAAAAAGGGTAAAAAATCATGTAAATGTATTTTCACAGCTGAAATTAAATTTTTGGTGTGATATTTTAGGAGTCTTGTAAAAATTTTCTATGTCATCTCAAAAAAAGTGGGAAATGTGAAAATATCTGAAAACTAAATTGAACTTGAATAAGGACAAGTTTTGGGTTACAAACTTTGACAACAAATAGCAATTTCTAGTAGAGGTACAGGTTCTAGATAAAGGTTCTCTTTAGAATAATGTAGATGTAGAAATCTAGAATGTAGAAATAAATTGTAAGTGTTCCCAATATGGTCTGATAATAGTCGTATAATGTAATTTTCTATAAAATAATGTAGATGTAGAAATAAATTGTAAGTGTTCCCGATATGGTCTGATAATAGTCGTATATAAGTTATTTTCAATTTTTAGTATTAGAGTAGTCCTACATTG
Source organism: Nilaparvata lugens (assembly GCF_014356525.2). NCBI lineage: Eukaryota > Metazoa > Arthropoda > Insecta > Hemiptera > Delphacidae > Nilaparvata > Nilaparvata lugens. The sequence continues at coordinate 56,281,727 of NC_052508.1, read as the reverse complement.
ACTTGAATTTCCTGGTTATTGAATACTATTTGTATTCAACGATATTATTTACTATCTTATTCAACAATAATGAAACACATAATCATAAAAGATTGGGAATGGAAAAACATACTCATAGCCCTGAGTATAAGTTTCATTATATAAGTAAAGTCCTGATATTATGAGTATAATTTTTGTCTCTGCTACTCAAAAGCAATAATATTGTTACCAATCAATCAATTCATGTTGCAATTTAAATTATTATCAATTTGGAAGTATGGCTGATCTCATTCAATTGGACGAGAATATAGAATGGGCAAATCTCTTCACACAAGATGAAATACGAAACATTCGTCATCACAAAAATCTATAGCTTAAGGAAAATATTGACATTATCTCTCCATTCCTGAAAGTGATAATGGAGGTTAGTAATACTGTAACCCTAAGCCTCTCCGCCCACTAAGCTTAATGGGTTCTGAGAATTCTATTCCAGTTAAAATAATTTGAGATTCATCCTCCTTCCCGAGAATCTGTTAGTGAACTCTCCCACATTTTGATACTATCCTCTCTTTCCTGGATATGACCCCACAAATTCAAATGTTTCCCTACGTTTGCAGGGTCCACGAATCCAATAAATTTCTGAGAACTGTATTCGTTACAAGTACAGATTACTGATACAAATTAGTTCAGATTGGCAGTTTAGGTTAGGTTAGGTTAGGTTAGGTTAGGTTAGGTTAGGTTAGGTTAGATTATTTTATTTTATTATTATTTTATTTTATTTTATTTTATTTTAGGTTATTTTATTTTATTAAAAATAAAATAAAATTCGATACTGGGCTTCAGCCTTCAATACTAGAAAATATATAATCACCTCATGATTGCAATGAAAGTTTATTCAGACTATTATCAGGTTCAACCTTTCAATTTTGTTTTGAAGGTTAATCCATCCAAGTTGCGAAAGGAAAATCCATTCAACATTTTCCATAATTATTCGATTTTATCCTGTCGTTGTGCAACAGACTCTGAAGTTTTGAAATCCAGAAGCTTTGCAAATAAGGATCATGTATCACTAATGATGCTTCAACCCCTCAACTCATGGAATGAAATATGAGTGACATACAAGTCGAATGTGATGTCATGTGGAGTGAAGAGGAAGAGAGTATGTCGTCATAAATCTCCGGCGAACGTAGATAATAGAATGATTGATTTTCATATTTTTACTGACTGTGCCGCAAAAAATCCGACTCTGTACGGCAATTTGTCACTGCGCTGAGTAATGTTTGTTTACGAACGAATCTGACCCATCCAGTAATTGTTCTTACTCGGCTAAAAAAGAGCAAATTTTTCAGCAGTGATTCATTTTGTTCTCACAAAGGCGCACCTTTTTAGAAAATGGGAACACAGAGGTCGCGCCACACCATCACTCTACCGCCAATTTTTACCGTGGAGAATACAAAAAGAATTCCGCTTTGTTAGCAGGATTCATTTTCACTTGCTGTTCCATTTTCAGATTTCACATCAGCGTCCTGGAAAATATACTTGAGTGAGCTAATCAAATTTGATACGCCATATCTACTCCTTTCAGGAGAAGAACAGCTTCATTCTAAGCCATGTCTAGACTTTTCTCTTGTCCACTTTCCACCCGAAACACTGAGCAAACAGCGACTGATTGTTTAACAACTTTCATCCCTTATTATGATTATTATAATATTTTAACTAATTCTTGTTTAAAATTTCATACTGAGATCTCCCTTTCAATGTTTCTTTTCCAAAACTTGCAATCTTCCAAGTTGTGTTATGACGATAGAACGTAGATGGTACGGAAATGGTGGAACTTGTGGAAAATATTTCGAAAGGAACTCGACTATTAACTCTAGGTTGAACAGAACCAAGAAAGATTTGACTCAATATTACGTTTCCTGAAGCTTTGTTGATTAGACTATGATCAACTGACAGTTGATCCAGGATGGTTTAAGTTGCTATACCCCAACAGTTTGATACTTGTGCAATTCAGTACAATTCAGGTCCACTTTGAGTAATTCTTCTACCAATTTACTACAATAAACTTCAAGACTACTACTTTCAATCACTCTTTGTTAGTTGAGAAGATGCTTCATTATAATCTTGTACAACTGAGATAAAACAAATTCCAAGGATCTTCCTTTTAGTATTCTAATACTGAACAGATCGCAAGGATCTCCACGTATATAATTAACAAATTTTGGTGATCATGATTTTCTGGCGATATATAGTTCTTGTAAGAGCCACGACATTCCCAATTTGTAGTTATGAATGGGTAACGATTGGAGTTTGGTATCGGGAGTACAATCATCATGTATGAAATGTCTGGAGAACCCTCCTCAGGCTGCAACTTTCTTTGAAATTGGAGCACGGCAGAGATGTTAGGTTGATGTAGCATCGATCACGGGAATCACAGGGGAGTGCCAAATGATTCATTGCTCTCCAGGGGATCGGCTTTAGCAGTGCAGTTGGACCACTCTAACCAGTTGTATAAAAAGCCGCATCCACGTGAAGCCAAAGGAATCTGGGGAGAGGAAAGTTTAAGCCAGTAGGTTTCAGTAAAAGAAGAACGATAAAACTGATATTTATGAAATAAACATGGAACTTTCCCTCCTTCCCAGGAGAAAAACGTAGAAAACTTCCAAGAAATGATTTCCAGTTCTCTTAAATGCCGTTCTCAGAAGTTTTAATAGAAGCGCGAAAACTTTGAAGTCCTCAAGCCATCGCAAAAACCGTTTGACACTCACTTCTTACATAATCACCAACATTATAGTTTGAACAATATCGTATGAAACTTACAATCAATCACTGTTAGTTCTCCGTCAATTAGTATCACTGGAAACTCTTTAGTATTATAATCCACTTTGATATAATACCAATCGAGAAGTGTGATTAAGTTATTTGGGTTGGAACGGCAATGATTTTCAACATATATGAGGCAGCAAACCATTATTATTATACTACTTGTAAGTGAACATAGATCCACAAAATGATGATGATACAAGTGTTTATATGTTGTGTGCAATAGAAAATAGTAGGCTAATCATCATTCTTAATTTTCATATGAAGATACTGATGAATATTTCATCTCCAATCGATAACACTTTAATTTTACGTATAATGTTTTAATAATGCTTGTGAGCTTTTGATCACTTTTGTGATGTTTGCGGCTATATGACCTACTTATAAAATAGAAAATTTCTAATCGATAAAACGCCAGTTACATTCATAATGGTCTAATAATACTTGAATATCGGGGCACCGAGCTTTGCTCGTAATTTATTTATTGATAAACAGAACTCAATTCTTCAAAATGATTGGGAAGGACTAACAGGCACATCCCAAACCTGTTTCTTCCCCGAATTTTGATTTATACACTATAAATATTCCAAAAAGTAGGTTATGTTCCATACACTTGAATTCAGGTCAAATTTTCAGTCCTAAAATTTGAAAACATAAATGAAAACATAAAACATAAATTCTAATTTAGATTGTTTACATACCAAATTGAATAACAAAATAAGATTCGTGATCACTTAGAACTGTAAAAAATGATTAACTTGAATATTATGATATATACCATCTTATGTCAACAAATCAGATTATTTTGATCGAGTCAATTAAAATTTCCAGATTTCTCGCAAGATATGGTAAGTTAATTGATTACAGCTGCTTATCTCCACACAGGCACACGCATCTTCTGTTATCTACAGACGACGAAATTATCATCTGCTTTTCTAAGGATGAATTATCCTTTTCATGTCCTTTAGCGAGTTTTCCCAGTGATGAGACCTAGTGCAATCGAATTTTTATATCATAAACATACTATATTCCAAATTTCGTAAGATCGTTAGAGCCGTTTTCGTAATCCGTTGAACATAAATAACATAACCAGATAAGAAGATATAAAAGTATAAAAATATAAACAGATATACAGAAATTGCTCGCTCAATATAATAGGATTTTGATTGATTGATTGATTATTCATTGATTCTTCATCACAAATGACAAATAATATATTACCAGGTCTTGCAATACCCATTGCATACTAGCACTACATTTTTATATAAAAACCAATGAACAATTGATATGGTATAATAATAATACTTGATATATGAGTATCAAGTATTATTCTACCTTTCAATCTTGGAACGGCAATGATTTTCAACATATGAGGCAGCAAATCATTATTATTATTATTATTATACTACCTGTAAGTGAATATTGATACACATGATGATGATACAAGTAATTATATCTCGTGTGCAATAGAAAATAGTAGATTAATCATCATTTTAAATCCTTTAAATCTACCTTGTGATGTGTGCTGCTGAATAACCACTTCACAATCTTACCAAACAGCGATCATGATTTTTATCGTATTCACATCCTTGCAGTTCAGTCAAATGAGCAAGAAAGGGCAAGTCAAATGGGAGAGCAAGCAGTGGTGCAGGGATGAAGCAACAACATCCTATTCATCTTATTCAGGAAAGCATTATATTATCATTGTGATGATGGCCCCCACCTGCCTGCACCTCACACAATCCATTACATGAATGGGTCTTGATATCCCACAGCCTTTAGCCTCAGCCCTCAGCTATGAGTGAGTGTTGCTCTGATGAATTAGTCTTATTCATTTGAAGCCGGTGCAGCTTATCGCGTTGAGGTTGATGGAAAGACGGCGGATACATTGCTAGTCATTCATCGCACTGTAAGGAACACAACATGGCTTTCAATGGGCTTTGCTGCTTGTATGTGTGCCTGGGGCTTGACAAACTCAATCCAGAAACAACAATTATTGAATGGTATTTTGCATTATTCAAAAAATGACATTGGAGATAGTTAAAGATTCTGGGTAGAGAAAGCCATGATTGTATGAGATAAATGTAAAATTCAACTGAGTCACTGTCAATCTCGTAGAACCGTTCCATAATGAAATGAAAACACAAAAGTAAACTGTGTAAAATTTGACAACAGTGTTTTTATTTCAAAAGCTAATGGGATAAATAACTATTATTGAAATGAAATTACATCATACATTAAAGTTTTTGACTCTGTTAAAGCTCTGATTAAGATAAAGCTAAGATAATATTGAAGTTTGAAACTTTCACAAATTTAAGACTCTCTAAGTTGTAGAATGTGAGGATCTACTGAAACCAATGACACTTCCGTGGATTCAATCGACTAGATCTGTCATCACGTCATGGCTGAAATTCCCTCTTTAAACTCCAAAAATGGAATGTCAGTCAAGCCGTCCAAGTCAAGTACCTAACTGATTCCAAATGCTACTCCTAGCTAAACTAGCTTCAGAATTGAGATTGTTTTCCATCTCTGGTTTCAACAGTTTTAAAATATCTATTATTTTCT